>NW_020200574.1:167418-194388 GCF_001531365.2 Cynara cardunculus var. scolymus | reverse complement strand
GGAGGTAGAGAAGAGACAAAAGGAGTAGAAGTTTCAACTGAAGAAGCTTCAGAGATCAAAGCTAAGGGAGAGCTTTTTATTTCCCTGGAATCTTTTACAAGATTTCTTTTCAGTTGATGAGATTGCTCATAGTTAAGCAGGATCCCGTATAAGGTAGAAAGAGAAAGAGTGGACATGTCATTTGACATCTTGAGACACATGGAAAAGGTGTCCCAAGACTCAGGAAGGCATTCTAGAAACTTAGTCAAGGTTTCAAAATTAGAATATTCCCTGTCGACAGCCCTTAGATCAATAAGAAGACAATTAAATCTTTGATGTACTTTAGACAGTGTCTCGGACTTTCCACAGAGAAAGTTTTCATACCGTCTTACTAAATTGATCTTTCTAGTCTCCTGAACCTGAGTGGTTCCTTCATATTGGACACAAAGAGTATCCCATATGGATTTAGAAGTTTTGAGTTTCATCACTGAGTGATAGATCTCATCAGGAAGAGACATAGCTATTATAGACCGAGCACGCGTGTCTATAGCTATTTTCTTCTTGTCCTCATCGCTCCACTGATGTGGAAGCTGTGGAATCTGCCGTTCAGGAATCGCGGTAGTCGTAGCTGTTGCTGGAAAGTCGGAACAATAGCAAATGGAATATATGGTCCATTTTCTATGTAATGTGGAATTTCAGGATCCACACCTTCCAGAAAGAGGGATATCCGGTTCTTCTAGAGACTAAAGTTATCACGGACAAACCGGGAAGGTTTGGCAAGAGAGCCATTATCTTTTGTGTGTGTGTTTGTAATTTGTAAAATCATTTGTAAGCAGTAAGTTATCTAAGAAGAGATAAATTAATATAGAAAATTAGCCAAACACTAGGAAAGAAAGAAAACACTGCTCTGATACCACTTGTTGGTCCCGTAAGGGTCTACAAGAATAGAAACAGTTTGTAGAAGGGGGGGATGAATACAAACACAATATTTTCAAATTTAAAATATATATTAATAGAGAAGATCAATACAAATTTTACAAGACTGTTTGCGGAAAGATAAGGTAATGAAAACCTATCTAAACAATCTTTGGTTACACACAGAGTTTTAGCAAATACAAGAAAAGAGATTGCTAAAAAGAAAGATCCTTTACTTAAGCTAGAAGATGTTTGAAGTAAGAATAAGGTTAGAGAGAGATACACGCTCTCTGCATGGAGAAGAAACACTTCTATTTATACCCAGTGCATTAAATGATCATTTAATGCAATATGGTAGGTTTAGAGTGCGTGTCAAACCTTAAGAGGAAGGCTTGTCCTTTGCTACAGTGAATAGTACAAAAGCACTATTTATGAACAGACATCCTTACCTAAAGATGATGGATAAAGAGTCGACTAATCGGCTCCGTACCGTACTAACTTTTGTAAGGGTATGAGTTTGTCCTTTGTGTGCATAAGGACAAAATAACAACAATCGTGCTAAGCAAGCTTCCTTTGATCGCTGAATGCTGGAATGACCTGGAGGTCTCATCACCATTCGCTGAAGCTAGAGCAGTCTTCACACATGTATAGACAGATTTGTTATCACTGAATACCGCTTCAGATCACGTACTCGCCGATCTCTAATCTTCAGTTTCAGTCTTCGACGTTTGCTGAAGGTTCTTTGGTGTGAGTGTTGTCTTCTTGAAGTATTGCTGTCTCTGATAGATTTACAATGCAAGTTCTTCAGCGATCACTGAACATACTAAGTGAAGATCGCTGGAACTGAAAATACAGAAACACAAATACAACGTGAAAGATAAAAGGGATTATCATCAAATCACTGAGAGAGAGGATCAACAAGATCTAAATTTCTGACATTGCATCACAACTCATTCTTTATGCAAACGTGTAAGTAGATGTAGTGAGAAGCAAAACAAAGATAAAAAAAATCTAAAAGAACACAATATCAAACAAAAAAAAATATAAATGTAAAAGATATCCTTCATCCTTATTATCGTACATGCATTGAGAAGCAAAACATAAAATCTAAATCTAAAAAGAGAATGCAAAAGAATTGGGTGTTTTGCTATAAAACAAAAGAATTGCAACCCACTCTATTTCAAATTAATTGCGCCTATTAGTCCAAAATGGAAGCAATAACAAGGCTTTATGTGGGGTGTTTTGCCTGGAAGCTTAACAGGATAAACAAACAGGGAGCTAAATAAATGAAGTTTCAAACAAACATTAATGAAAGAACTGATCCTTGGATCTCACATTATTTAAGTTAAATTCGCAGACAGATACAACTGAACTTTTGAACAAAACCCTAATCACAATTAAACAAGCCCGTGAGTATTCATAGATACAAACAAAAAAGATTGATTGTTGATGATTGAGAGAGAGTTGAAGAAAACATTGACCGTATGAGAGGATGATTGTAATCTAACCAGAAAGATGAAGATGAAAGTCAGAATTGGAACATTTAAAGAGGGGAAGATTAGAACTCACAATAGGAGGATTCGAACCCTAAAACATAGCATTCTGAAAAGTGGAAGGAAGATGCAATACCATGATAAATAAAAACTAACCGTATGGAGATGGAGTCAACAGATGATCGATGGATCAAATGAAGCATTGAGAAGAACCCTAACCATATTCAGAAATCAATTGTGAATCGTACCGAGAGCCTGAATCGAACATCTTGGGAAATCAATTGTGAATCGTCGCTTTGAAGAGGGAAGCGATGGGATGGTGTATGAATCGTTACTTCGGGAAGAGAGTGACTGATATGGCTTGTGAATCGTCACTTTGGGAGGAGAGCGTGTCTGGTAGTTTTGGAAACCTAAATTATGATTGTACATTGACCATAAGTAGTTGTGCATGAGAAAGCAATAACTTTGTGCATAAATTAGTTGTACAATGTGTTTGTGATATTGTATTTAAGACTTTAAGACTTTATGCATTAAAAAATAGTACCTTATGCATTTAAAGTTGTTTTTAAGACTTTTTACAAATCTGCTTTATAAGATAATATAGATATGTGTGTATGTCTAGAGTATTGTATAGCTAATAAACCGAAAAAGGAAAAAAAAACAAGAAGATTAGATTGACTAATATATCCTTAAGGTAACTTTCTTTTTTTTAACTTGAGTTAAAATTGTAATGATTAAAATTGCAATTAGTTTGAAAAAAAGAATAAAATTAACAATATGTAACAACTACATGGATCAAAAATATAATTTATTTTTATGTAAATAATCCCTTCGGCACTATCCTGCATACACAACCCTGCTTTTGTAAAAACCCAAAAGTCCAAATCTACCCCACATAATCGCAATGTTGCATCTCCATCAAAGTGGTACTCGTTTTTGCAACCCAAAATTCCCACCATTTGAAAGCTGAAGTAATTTGGTCATGTTTGTTTTACAAAGTCTATAATTACCAACCTTTTGGTGTCCGATCAGAAAATCGGGAGAACCTTACAACCAGATCTTTGGACTCTATAGTGGCTACGTATCAGAAATGCAAAGCTCATCAGACTTGGAAAACCCCAAACAATGCGAGTTCAAAATCGGCCAGCGAGTCCATTGGGCTGGAGACTGCAGGCGAATCGGCACCGTGAAGTACGTCGGAGAAGTGGAAGGCTATTCTGGCAACTGGGTCGGCGTTGAATGGGACAATCGTGATGGAAAACATGATGGATCAGTCAATGGTGTTCGCTATTTCAATGCTCAGTTTCCCAAGTCAGCTTCCTTCGCTCGCTCACACAATTTGAGCACCGGCGTTTCGCTGTTGCAGGCCCTAGATATACGATATCGAACCAGTTCTACTAAAGAAGAAGAAGGTACACATGCAATTCCGAACTCGTAGTTTTTGTTTTTGTTTAAGTTAATAGGGCGGCGTGGCAGCATTTGTTTTTTTAATTGATATAATGCCTGATTTTGTTCTTCATGTTTACAGATGAAATGTATGTTCTTTCTGCTAGCAACAAACGAGTAAATGTTCAGCTGTTGGGTAAAGATAAGATTGAAGACAAACTGGGTCGATTCGAGGAGTTGCCGGGTGCATCATTGTTTTATTTAGGGGTTAGTTCTTCTGGGGACCCTTTTCAAATTAGCAAGACTCTACCAAGTAAGTTTCAGCTCCTTCTCTCTTTATATTTTCTTATGGATATGTTATCAATTTAAATTGTTTAGACTGCACCTGTTACTTTGGATAAATTTTTTGTTAAATTGGAAAGTGGCCATGAGGTATTTTTGTGGGACGACTTTTTATACGATTTTTATAGTCATCTCAATATACTTATTCCCATATAGTACAAAAACGTGACTTGGGAAGCATAAGGGACAAGAGATGTAGGATCTAGTGGTCATAGTGTTTGGATGCTTATGATAATTTGTGGAAGCTGCTGATTACTTATAAAGTTAAGCTGATGGTTAATCTATTTAAATTTGTTAATGTGAAAAGCTCATACGAGTTACTCAGGTCACTAATTTAAAACTTTTGATAGTATTTTTGTTCATTGAAGGGTTGTCCTGTCCAGTAGACGGACCCTAAGAGGAATTTATTAAGGGCATTTGCTATGAAATACTGTACAACATCATGCAACAAGGGACATGCTTTTGCACTTTATATCTACAGTTTCTACATTAAACGGTATTTAGAAATGCAAGAGGCAAAGCGTAAGCTGAGCAGTACAAGCTCTATAATCAAACTTTAAGGTGCTAATGTTTATGTATGTTTATCTTCTTGCCCTCTTTAACTTTTCCTTTCTTTATGATTGACCTCATTCGTATTCTTGTACTCTGTAATGCTATAGATAACCACTACGTCTTCCTTTGCTATTGTTGATCTATAACATGATTACTTAGGTCTCAATGACCTGAAGATGTATGTTGGAAATTTAATTAATTGTGAATTTGTGATCATCGAATTTTATTATGTTGGATTTATCAATAACAAATATCAACATATAGTTATACCTAGTTTTGTGCCATTACAACTTTGTCTGTTATTGCAGATCTAAAGGAGCTTGATTTAACTGGAAATCTGCTTTCCGAGTGGCAGGTATGTTTCTTCTGCTTACAGGTCTTGCATTCTTATAGTTGTTAGGGTGAAAGCTACTTTTGACATTAGCCTATGTTATTATGCTAGAGGCACATTGAAGTTATTACTATTATTATTGGCATATTTTACTTGTGTTGCTTCACTGATTCAACATGATACATGAGCGGAAAGCCTTGTTAGACATCCACCTCAGAGGATGTTTACACTCAAATTCCTGAACATAGACGCTAGACTCAAACTCTATAGCACGTCTTAATATGTTGTGGCACCTTTACTTTCAGGTACAATGTAAATAAAAAAAGAAGCTATGGTTAGTATTATATAATGATCTTTATAACAGATTTTTGTATGCTTGCATGTTGTTTATGAAAGTATTTAAGCTTGAAGCCAAGTAAAATTGACTATGTTTGTACTTGCCTTGTATTGCAGGATGTTGCTGCCATCTGCAGCGGGTTACCAGCCCTTACAGCCCTTAATTTGTCAAGCAATACAATGTCACATTCTGTAGTTGGAATCTCTCACCTGACGAATCTTCGGATTTTAGTTCTAAATAATACTGCCATAAATTGGTCTCAGGCGAGCAATGTTTTCCTTACTTCTGTTTGTCTTGACTATGACTTCTTAATATGGTTTATGCCATTAGAGCTTACTTGATTTGCAGATTGAAGAGCTTAAAGATTCACTGCGAGCCATCGAAGAGCTGCATGTAATGGGAAATAAGTTGAGGGAGATAACGGTCTGTAATTTCCTTACCTTTACCATGTTCTGGCCTTGATGATGTTGTAGATCAGGATGATCCCGTTGATGTTTTAATTATACTGTAATATCTTTGAATACCGTCGTGTTATACCCCTAATTTTAGCCGTACAAATAGGTGTGAGTAGTTTTGGGTCATTCTAGAAGGTTCCAGAGTTAGTGGGGGAAGGGTTAGTTTGGGCGGGATATTCTGTTTAGGTATTGTGAAGGAGTATAAATAAGAAAAGGGAAGGCCTAGAGGGGATATCTGATTTATAAACATTAAATTTGGCGTGAGCCTAGGTAGACCTAAGCTTCTCGAATTGCAGGAAACCATTAATCATACCAATTTCATTATGTTTTCATCTCAGTGTGTATCAATTGGTATCAGAGCAATGACTATCGGGAAGGAAACGAGATGAAGGTTGAAGGCTTGAAGATACAGGAAGATTTCAAATCCTTGAAGATGACTATGGGGACTATGAAGAAGCAATTGGAGAGGTTGATTAAACTCCAAGAGAAGTGGAGGAGATTATTTATTCCAATGCAACTGGAGAGAAGATGCATCCACTGGGACAAGAATTGGAGGTAAATTGTTTTTCCACTATTAAGGAGAGGAAATTGGAAATACCAATTTTCTATGGAACTGACCCAAAGGGGTGGATCCTTATAGCATAAAGGTATTTTATGTCAAATCGGCTTAAGGAGAGGAGCAAATTGAAGCGGCCATTGGTGCCTTTGAAGGAGTTGCCTTGCGATGGGTTCAATGAGAGCATTAGAGGAGACCTGTTAGACGTTGGGAGGATCTGAAGTCGATGATCCTTCGTTAATACTGTTCAATAACCGGGTGTTCATCTCGTGAACGGTTTCTAACCCTAAAACAAGGTGTGAACATGGAGAGGGACAATATGGAGAAAAGTTTGCAAGAAGATAAAGAATAAATACAGAGAGGAGGAAGGAGGGAGAAAATATAAAAAAAGAGAGATCGAGATAGGGGAAGGGTGAGGTTTGTTAATGGCCATTTCCGGCTGTTGCCATCGCCGCTTCCACCCTCTTCGCCACCACCGTTGTAGTCTCTACCATCTTTACTAGCCTCGCCGCTGTCACTGCCATCTTCCCCAACACGAAAGCCGTGGTCGAGAATACTGCCTCCCTCGCACGTAATTCATCGTCGAACATAACTAGGGCCACAAAGAAATCAGTCGTTGGAATCCTGATCTAGTTGAAGAATAGAAAAACTGATATAGCAACAAAGCCTAACCCATTTGTTTCGTTATGGCCCGTCTTGTCAGATTATTTTAATATGGCCGGGTACCATCACTTTATTTCAATTCAGCCCAAGCCATTGGCAAGCGTATTATGCACTATCATCTTCTCACACTCTGACTCGTGGATGGCCAATGAGATAAATTGGGTGGGCGGCAATCTTCGGAAACTACCGCCACTGCTTATACCACCTTGGCTGCCACAATAACCACCATGAGTAATGACTCAATTGAAGCCTAAGGCAGAAGATATGGCTTCTCTGATCAATTTGCTTATGTTCACTTCTCACATGGCAAAATCGGAAGTAGAGGAAATCAAAACTCATGTTCTTGGATCACATGTTACAATTGAAATGAGAAGTGACTCAAGGAAAGAAGTAGAAAAAGGGTGCAATATGTCACTCCCGGTGCTTGTTTGTTGATTCACTACCATGTTTGACACTAACTTCTGCAAGGTCAAGATCACGAGGGAAATTGAGTCTGATGTGATAAATCAACCCTTAATGACAACCTTGTTCATGACTATAAGTGTGACTCATTTTTTTGTCTTCTACTTATGCTATCTTCAGTTTTGGAAACAAGAAGATAAAAATAAGCCCATTGTTCTTATATGCTGCTGTTGATTTACGACCTAGGCTTATTATTTGGTTTGAAATTAGGTACTACACAACCGAGAATTGCACTAGTAATACGTACAACTGTCAACAAGATGTTGATTCTACCTGAATCGGAGCCGCTACAAACATTATTTTTGGTCTTGTTTGGGGAAATAAACCTTGTATCATTCCAATATTCTCGATTTCAATCAACATTGTTGTGAGTTTAAGTCCTGTTACCATGTATGACATTGATGAAGTTGTGATTGGGATGCTGAGCACCATAGCCACTGGTTTAACTTGCGATACATGTGGCCCCATTAGTGATAAAGCAGGAGGAAAGACTGAAATGGTTGGGATGAGTCACAAAAGTTGCAAGAGAACCAACACCCTTGATGCTGCTGGAAACACCCCAACTGTTATTCGAAAGGTCGTTATGGTCGGGTATGCAACTCTGAGTCATTCTGGGAGGATTGCTTAGTTTGATGGATAATTTGGGTGTTCCATTTGAAGATTGGGCGGTAGGTGGGATATAACTCACATCTTTAATAGATGTGGAGAGGAGACGTGGCAAGTTTAAGTTTGGGATTCAGAGAGCAACAGTGGAACTACAAGATGCTCCTTTCATAGACTTCTTCCTGCGTGCTAGATTGTTTTCTGTTACATCAATCGGTAACATGGGAACCACCGCCTCCATCGTTACCATCACCACCATCAGTAGCAATTGATATGAAGAGTCATTTCTTTGATATCTTCCCACCTTGGCGACATGGTGGAAGTTTAGGGGGCGGGTATTGTTATATCCCTAATATTAGCCGTACAAATAGGTGTGAGTAGTTTTGGGTCATTCTAGAAGGTTCTAGAGTTAGTGGGGCGGAGAGATTTTGTTTAGGTGTTGTGAAGGAGTATAAATAAGAAAAGGGTAGGCCTAGAGGGGATATATGATTTGTAAACACTAAATTGGTGTGACCATAGGGAGACCCCAACTTCTTCAATTGCTAGAAACCATTAATCATACCAATTTCATTATGTTTTCATCTTAGTGTGTATCACGTCGTCATGCCTGTGAGATACCTTTTCTCCCACTCTAACCATATGTTTTGATGATCCTTTTTGGCATTCCGAGTGTTCATTATGATATCTTAGTAGTTAGTACGTTCCATGACATTGGTTATAGGAGTATTTAAAGGATTTTAAAGAAGCTAACAATACTAGAAGCAAACAAAATCTTTTGATTTTCATAGGATTTGACAATGGGAATCTTGACTTCTAATATGAAAATTAATGAAAATCTGAGCTCTTTATACCTCCTCTATATATATTTATGTAGGTGTAGGTGTAGGTGTGTGTGTGTATTCAATTTCTGGGTTTGGTAAAGAGTCCAACTTGCATGCATAGAAGTTTCAAAGTTGTACTTTCCACATTTAATTTGGTAGATTAGGTAAATTACTTACTATTTGGTCTTGTTAAAGACTTAAAATAAATACAGAAAAGTCGCCTAAAGTTTGACTTATGCTTTGTGGGGAAATTGGCGATGGCTGGTGAGAAATTCTCTTTTTCACTTTATCATAAGCAAATGGCCAAAGAGCTTATGAAAGAACTCTGTCTTGTCTTATTCTTAAAAACAGCCAAGGAGAGAATAAACGGACTCCTTGAGGGTTGCTTGACCCTCAACCGTCATTAGTGCTCCTTCTAAGTTGGTAGATCTCGTATCCTCTATTGTACATCTCATAATATACAAAAGAAACTTAGTATATCCCACCAGAGCTAGCTAGGGTCTGGGAGGGGTAAAATGTATGCAAATCTTACCTTGTCTCAAGAGATAGAGGATGCTTCTGAGAAGACCCTTGGCTTGCATACGTTAGCAACTGGGATTGTTTCAAACATACTTCCATTTCCAATGATCTGGTTTAATGAGGAAGTATTGGACGTTAATTCTGACTTGGTCGTGGTTGACCAAGTTTAGTGGAGAATAAGGTGAGAATGGTTATCACGCATTTAGGAGAATGTGGGCCTGAATGTTGCTGTTACCGTTTACATGTTTAGCATATCAGGTTTTTATGCAGTCTATTTATAAAGTTGAAGTTTTCTTTTTTTAAGTCTTGTAATCATACTATTTTGAAGTAAAATTAGCAGAGAAGTATTCCCCACTTAAATGTGTTATTTATCACCTTCTTTACATGATTTTTCGTGCGTGTTTTTCGATCCATCACCATCTGATTTCCAACGCTTGGTATCAGAGCCTGGTTCATGCCCAAGTATCTTAGACTTAAAGACATGTCGATCGTAACGCAACATGGAAAGGAAAGTAGTACTCTTCCGCTTCAGTGTCCAGAATGCGAGAGTACACACTCTCAAAAGAGACTTAAAAGCTCTCTGAATGAAAGACGGGGAGTCGATAGATGAGTTCGCGGGAAAATTGAGCGATATGATGCTCGAAGTACAACAATCTTGGTGCTACTCTCGAAGACGGTATACTGGTAAGAAAATTGCTTGAATCTGTCCTGGGTGAATATCTTTAATTGATCGGTAGGCTCAAGGCCTACAAGGACCATGTCGTTTGAAGAAGTAATCTGTAGGCTCAAGGCCTACAAGGATCAATTGAGGCTTCGCAGTGGGAATACAGGTGGTGAAACAAGTTTGTTGCTCACCCGGACGGAAGGTCAATCCAATCAAAGGTTTTCAGGGGGAAGTTCTTCAATGGGTGGTAGAGGACATGGTTCATCACACCAGGAGAGGGGAGGCTGTTGTGGTGGTCGAGGCAGAGGGAGTACACGAGGCAGAGGTGGTCGTGGCAGTTTTACAGTGTCGCGAGACTCGAATGGCAACCATCAAAGAGCAAGGGACAAGAAGCACATAAAGTGTTTCAACTGTGATAGATGCGTCTGAGTGCAAGTCGACCAAAGAGACTGGTGATGAGGCGAATCTGACTCAAATGCAAGAGCTTTTGAGTGTACACGGCGAGAAAGCGACAACCATGGTGTTGCTAAATGAAGAAAAAGTATTTTCGGGGCAGAACGAAGGGAAGGATGATAATGGCAAAGACATTTGGTGTTTAAATAATGGTGCTAGCAATCAAATGACTTGTGTGAAAGGATTCTTCGCCGAGCTTGATGAACAAGTGATTGGGCAGGTGCGATTTGGTGATGGTTCTAAGGTGAAAAGCGCAGGATAAGGGTTCATCTTATTGGAGTGTAAGAATGGTGAACAACAACTCATACCCGACATATATTTCATCCCTACCTTGCATAGCAATATTTTGAGTTTGGGCCAGATGACAGAAGATGGGTACAAAGTCGAGATGTTGCATGAGTACTCGAGGGTACATGACGAAAGAGGTAGACTGATCATGAAGGTACAACGATTTAGGAATCGATTGTACAAAAAAATCATTCTCGATACTACTCGACCGATATGTCTAGCTACGAGTCTCGATGATGAAGCTTGGTTGTGGCATGTGAGATTGGGTCACGTAAACTTCCAGGTCATGGAAACCATGGTACAAAGTGGACTGGTGCATGGAGTTCCGAGTATAAAGCACCCTACACAAGTCTGCGAAGGGTGTTTGGTCGCGAAACAGACTCGACAACCGTTCCCCGAAAGAAACACAGTGGCATGCAAGCAGCCCACTTGAATTAGTTTATGTTGGTCTGTGTGGTCCAATATCACCACAAACCATAGCAGGTAATCGATATTTCTTGTTGATTGTTGATGATTATAGTCGATATATGTGGGTTTACATTATCAAAACGAAGGATGAAGGCTTTGCGGCCTTCAAGAAGTTTAAGGCCCAAGTTAAGAAGGAGAGTAGTTTCAAGCTGAAAGCATCACAGACAGATCAAGGGGGTGGGGGAATTCACCTCCCAACACTATGCTGATTTTTGCAACAAGGAAGGAATCAAGAGACAATTAATGATACCACACTCCCCTCAACAAAATGGTGTGGTTGAATGCCGTAATCGAACCATTCTTGAAGCTACGAGATTGTTACTGAAAATCATATATGTGTGAGAGAACTTCTGGGGAGAAGCAGTTCATCACGCTGCGTATTTTCTCAATCGAATTCCAACGAGGGGTGTAAAGAATATGACTCTGTATGAAGGTTGGAAGGGAAGGAAACCAACACTCAAACATATAAAAGTATTCGGGTGTTTTGCACATGCAAAGAGACCAGTGAACCAACTCATGGAGCTAAGTGATCGCAACATACCTATGGTGTATCTGGGAGTTGAACCTGGCAGTAAGACTCATCGTCTATTCAACCCTAAACAAAACAAAGTGGTAGTGGCCCGTGATGTTGTGTTCGAGGAAAAGAACAAATGGGAATGGGCTTTGGCCCAAGGCAGTGAGCCCACATGGAAACCAGAGTGGATCAAAGTTTTAATGGATCAACGACAAAAGTAGAGACACGAGATCCAATCACTATTGGATAGGGAGGTGGGAGTCTTAGTCATCACTTCGACGCAAATGACCCACCATCACCATTGGTTACCTCACCAGCGACAACAAGCGGCTCAGGTAATTCATCGAACTCGACTCCTCTCACAATGGGTGCATCCGTTGCAACCTCTGGGCATAGTCAAGAAGTAATTCCTTCAGCTTATGATCACACACCTGTTCGTGGTTCTAGATCACTGGCTGATATTTATGCTAGGATACAACCAGTAGAAGATGAACAAGACGAGTTAATGTTCGGTGGTGATGAATCTACAACATACTCGGAGGCAACATGCTATCGGGATTGGAGGAAGCAATGAAGAAAGAACTTGAATCAATCGAGAAGAATCATACATGGAGTTTGAGTAATTTACCTCGTGGACACAAACTCATTGGATTGAAATGAGTATTCAAATTAAAAAAGGATGCACATGGTAATGTAATGAAACACAAAGCCCGTTTGGTCGTGAAGGGATACATGCAGCGAAAGGGGGTTGATTTCGATGAGGTTTTTGCACCGGTGGCACGTTTGGAGACTATTCAAATGCTGTTGGCCCTTGCAGCAAAGGAAGGTGGAAGGTCCACCACCTTGATGTGAAGTCGGCCTTCTTAAACGGCGACTTACAAGAAGAGGTGTATGTTTCTCAACATGATGGCTTTGTTATTTCAGGCAAAGAGCACGTGGTTTACCGATTGAACAAGGCTCTTCATGGGTTGAGGCAGGCTCCAAGGGCATGGAATGTTCGCCTTAACAAAATGCTTAAAGACTTGAGCTTTCAAAGATGTCCTCAAGGACAGGCAGTCTACAAATTTCAAAGATCAAAGACGGTGCTGATAGTTGATGTGTACGTCGATGACGTGATTGTGACATGTACAACTGAGGAGCAGGTAGTTGTTTTAAGAAACAGATGCAAAAGGTATTTGATATGAGTGACTTGGGGAAGCTATCCTACTACCTTGGGATAGAAGTGCAACAAAATAGAAATGGCATCGCAATTGGGCCAGCTGGGTATGCGAAAAAAACTATTGCAATCAGCTTGTATGGCAGATTGTATTCCTTCGAAATGGCCAATGGAACCGAAGCTCAGCTTAACAAAAGATGAAAATGGTGTGCCAATGAATGCCACGAAGTACCGGCGCCTTATTGGAAGGCTACGATACCTGATCCACACAAGATCAGCCCTTGGCTACTCGGTTGGAGTAGTCAGCAGGTGCATGGAATCGTCGAGTGAGAGTCATCTCAAAGCGGTAAAGCAGATTTTGAGATATATCAAAGGGACAGTCGATCACAGTTTGGTAATATCAAAAAGGAGGCGATGGGAAATTGGTTGGGTATAGCGACAGCAGTCACCGTATGTATCTGAACAATAGCAAAGACACAACCGGAACGGTGTTTTACTTTTCATGCAACCCAATTACGTGGTCTTCCCAAAAGCAACGCACGGTGGCATTATCCTCTTGTGAAGCTGAATTCATGGCAGCTACCTCAGCGGTGTGCCAAGCATTGTGGTTAAGAAGTTTGCTGAAAGATAAGATCTAATGGTTTGGGAAGCTAGAAGTGTCAAGTTGTATGTGACAACAAGTTGGCCATAGCCCTCATGAAAAACACGAGGTTTCACTTCATATATGAGTGTGTTGAAAAGGAGCTGATTAGTGCGGAGCATGTAAGTAGGGAAGAACAACGAGCCGATATTCTGACCAAAGCATTGCCACGAGTCAAGTTCACTGAGATGCGGGATCTTTTGGGAGTGAAGGATCTTGACAGAATTAAAGGGAGAGTATTGGACGTTAATTCTGACTTGGTCGTTGACTGACCAAGTTTAGTGGAGAATAAGGTGAGAATGGTTACCACCCATTAGGAGAACGTGGGTCCGCATGTTGCTGTTAACTGTTTACATGTTTAGCATATTAGGTTTTTAGGCAGTCTATTTATGGGGTTGAAGTTTTCTTTTTTTAAATCTTGTAATCGTACTATTTTGAAGTAAAATTAGCAGAGAAGTATTCCCCACTTGAGGTGTTATTTGTCACCTACTTTACATCGATTTTCCGTGCGTGTTTTGTGATCCAACACAATCTGATTTCCAGTAGGAAGAACCTATTGTTTTGATCAACATCGATGTATATTTGGAAGCAGCATAGATTCAAAATTTAATTGAATAGTTGTATCCAGGAATTTCATTTTTTTTCCTTTTGTTTAGAAGCCACTTGTATCACTATATGTTGCTTGTTAGTTTATCATGTTCATCTTCTTTTACACAGACTACATCATCCAATATTGTACAAGGATTTGACTCTCTTCGACTTCTTAACTTGGAAGATAACTATATAGCTGATTGGGGTGAAATCTTGAAACTTTCACAACTGAAATGGTATCATAAAGCAAAATCTTCTTTTGCTTCTTAGATTAAACTTTGCTAGGCTTGTATGCTGACGTTAATCCTCGAAATTGTGGTTTCTGCTTTCAGTTTGGAGCAACTTCATTTGAATAAAAATAGCATAGAACACATTTGGTACCCTGCTGCAGATGAACTGCCATATAGCTCTGCTTCACCTGACAAGAGCTATAAGCCTTTCCAAAAATTGCGCTGCCTACTTATAGGTAATAACATTTTCTGCTATCATGTGTAGCTTGCATGGAGTTGCTTTAACAATTTTGACTTACTGAATATTTACACCATTCAGGAGCTAATAAAATCGAGGATGTAGCTTCCATTGATGCGCTAAACTCTTATCCTGGCTTAGTGGTAAGGTTCTTTTATTTGATATGCTTTACCTGCCATTTATCTTCTTCTCTACCCAAAAAACTGAAACTAAGTATATAACTTAACAATAGATCATAGCATGGCTTAGCTTTAAGAAAATAATTTCAATATCATGTGTAACATGTGCCTTAAGAAGATATTTTACAAGAATGGCTAGCAAAGAGCTACAAAATTGTTTTGTCTACTTGCTAAAACATATTTCTTTTGTCGTATCATTAATTGCATGCTTCTGGTATTTTTAAAGTTCAGTTGATTCTGTTAATTTCTGTCGAACATTAGTTGCAGAAAGCGGTCGAATTGACAACATATCTAAAATTTGTGGCCAGGTATAAGTTGGAAATTCCTCCCCAGTTTGAATGATATCAACCCAATGTTGTTGGTATATTTATAGAAAGACAAGTCTTTATGTTCTGTATCGAAAACTGGGGAAAAACTTATTTCCTAGAGTGAATTACGCTCTGTTCCCGGTGGTTTGCTCAAAATTTGGATTTGGTCACTCAAATGGACTAATCTCCATCAAAGGTCCCTCGAGTTAACACCATTATCGGAGTTTCATCAACCCAACATACCTGCCACTTGGTAAAATGCAGATTTTTAAAGCTTCTAATGATGTGGTGTGATCTAAAACCTGAGTTGGCATTTGGTTAATTAAATATGATGCTGTGAGAATAGCTTCAGACCAAAAACATTTAGGAACATGCGTAGCATAGAGTAAAGCCCTCACACGTCCAAAAGATGCCTGTTTTTTCTTTCAACAATGCCGTTTTGTTGGGGTGTGTTTACACACAAGCTATGGTGTATGATTCCTTGCTTAGAAAGAAATCTATCAAGAATAAAGTTAAATATTCACACCCGTCATTAATTCATAAAATTTGTAATTTTCATTTAAATTGAATACAAGTGTTAATCATAGCATGAAGAGTTTAAAATTCTCAACAGCCTCTGACTTTCCTTCAAATGATATATCCTAATGTGGTCAGCAATGAAGGTGATCAACCATCGACTACCTGAGACACTCTTAATTCTGGATGGAGCCCAAATATCACTGTGTATGAGAGAAAAATGTTATGATTGCATGCATCATAGGGAAGGATATACAGATCTATGATACTCGCATGTTTCTCATTGTAAATGGTTCACATCTTTATTATGAAAATCAAAGGAAACAAATGTTGTAGATGATTAAAACTGGGATAGCCAAGTCCACGGTGCATAACATTATTTCGTCTTCTGAACACAAAAAAGAGGAATAGCTTGACTTTTGAACTTGTTTTTTCTTACAGTCTGCCATCGTCAAAGTGATAAGATTCCTCGATCATGGATCCTGACAAATACATCTGGTGGATATAGGAACTTAATTAGACAATATCAGTTTTGAATGAGGCTACTGACGTAGATTAGGTTGTGGGATAGGTTAGGAACGTGTAGGAAATTCTTTATGGTAATAGATGGAGACATAAAAATAGAACCGTTACTTGCAACAGAAGATGAACAACCATCTTATATTTTGACCTTTTGATTTCCTGTACTGGGAAGATAAAAGTATAGGAATCGACAGTCATGTGATTGGTGGCAATGATTTAGTGCTCTGAATTTTCTAGACTAACACCAAAGTCAGCATGTATGGTACCTTCTTGTGCAAAAGAAGAGAATGGGGTGGAAGCATTATGATGAGAACTCATGAGTTGATACAAGTGCTCTAGTCGCTCCTTGCTGAAAGGAAACTGATTTGGATCTGCCACGAATAAACAGTTGTACAGATTGTGGCCACTCTAAAACATTACTCCCATTTAACTTATGAGAAGTGATTTGATATGTTCTGAAGAGGTTCAGAACTGAATTGGGCTGGAGTGGATGAATGGGCGAAATCAGCCTTAGGGATGCTAGGTTTTTTAGATAGTAGCTCTGATACCATAATGGTTGATGTATTTTAGCTGTGAATTGTCTCGTGTATCTGCTTCATTGATTTCATGAACGAATAAGTAGGGTGGTGCATGCGTAACTAACTTTGCATATATTTTGGATCTATAAAACTAGTTGATAAGATTACAGCAAATATTAAGAACTACCTAAAATAAAGTCCAACAATGTTTTCTAGCTTTAACAAAGGATACTTCAATTATGAACATGTTTCAACATCAAATCCTGACCTTTTGACATTAGGTTTTTAAGTGCAGGATATTAGGTGTTCTGAGAATCCAGCAACTGATCCCAGGAGAGGTGGGATTGCAAGATATGTTTTGATTGCTCGTTTGGCCAAAGTTGAAGTATTGAACGGGAGCGAGGTAAATTTAAGAGCATATATATACACAAACCACTCAAAAGTTATCTATATATATTATAAATCATTTGACAAAAACTCTTAAAAACCACTTTTTATACGTAAAGTACTGTTTATTAATGCATATTACTTAAAATTCAAAATTGCAAGTAGATTGTGCGTAAGTACAACTTATTAAAGCTCCATATCTGAATTCGTGTAACTAACTGTAGATAAACATAATCAAATATAGGATAAAGTCTCATTTTAAATATAAAAAATCTAAAATATAATTAGGATAATCATTAAGTTCTAACAGAATAATTATTATTTTTATAAAATGTTATATTATTAAATCAAAAATAAATTATTTCGTTATTAAACTTAAATTAAATTATAATAATTTTTTTTTACAGAAATTACATAAAAAATAAGAACTTTTAAATAGTTGATTTGGTATTAACATTGATATATTTTTTCAAATTTATATTTTATTCAAAAATAAAATCATTATTGCTTTCTTAAAAACATATAAAATCGTATTATAACATCGACATAGACAAATAATAAAATAGAATATTAAAATCGAAATGTGTCTCGCTGCATTGCGTGAGTACTCTTCTAGTTTAACCTAAAGCATTTGTCTTACTGTCATTTATCAGATTACCCCTCGAGAGCGCAAAGACTCTGAGATTCGGTATGTCCTTACTTCATCATTCAATATAGTTGTTCTTTAATGACTTCATACTATACATCTGCATGCATTAAAGTTTTTCAATGTTGAGGGTGTATGTAGCTGAGGAGTGAGGGAGGGAAGAAGAGAATTGATGTGCTGAGATATGATCTCCTTTTCCACACTAGATAGATCACATATAGTATATTTTGTGCAGGTATGTACGCCTGGTAATGTCAAAGCCGCATCAAAATTCGGAAGAGATCAAGAGGCTTCACCCAAGGTATTTTCTAATGTAGCGGGTGTTTGACCCCTTGTTTCGTTGCTAGCTCATGCATGTCCTATAAAGTGGTTATTATTATTATTATGTGGTTTGGAGCTTAGGTACTTGGCAAAAGAAGTTGCAGGTTTACTGTTCGATTGAGGTGGCTTAGCTTAAACTGTGGTCTGATCTGATCTCCAAATGAAATGCGTTTAACTTCCATTCTAGCTTTCTTTGTCTCTTCTCAAAAACTTATCCTAGAAGAGTTTGTTCGACATGTTATTGATTGTTTACCTCTTTGCATTTACGAAACAAAAATTGTGTGTTTAGGAAGATGTGGGAAAAAAATGTTGTATTCTTGTATCTCACATGTAAAAATGTGTACCCTTTTATATAGTATTACGAAACAAGTCTTGGTTGTTTAAGAAGATGTAAGGAAAGAATGTTGTATTTTTGTATCTCACATGTACAAATGGGTACCCTTCTATATACTATTACCCTAACAACCTTTTTCATTCTTAAGAAGAAGAGAGAAAATAAGAAAAAAATACAAATACAAATCCAAAATGAAAATGAAAATGCATATTTACTTCTTTCTACACTCCACCTCAAGTTGAGTTGTATATACTGTACAACCCCAACATGGAATTAAACTCATCAACACTTGATACAGGAAGTGCCTTAGTTAGATTGTCCATCCACGAAGGGATATAACTAAGTTGTATGCCTCTATTGTTCACTTTTAACGGCACAAGTGCCTATCAATCTCCACTTGCTTTCATTTGTCGCGATGAACAGGATTCTTAGCGACACTTTTAGCTGCTCTACTATCACTATACATGTTTATGGATTTAGAACTCGACTCTTTCTTGTTAAGAGTCTTTGGGTCCACATCCTTGACATTTCCCAACAAAAGGGCAAAGTATTTTGCTTCTGCCTCTATTGCTTTGTCGAGTAACTAGGTTTCCCTACACATATGAACAACAGCCATTCATAGATTTTCGACATGTTAGAGCTAACAATACTCATGGTATTGAGTTTCGCGACAAGGGCAAAGGTCTCATAATAATCAATACGATACGATTGAGTAAATCCTTTCCCCACCAACCTCGCTTTTTGAACCTATCAATGCTCCCATCTAACTTTTATATGATAGTGAAAATCCACTTAAAACCCACAACTTGTTTTCCTCGAGGCAATTCCTTGAGAATCAAGTACCATTCTTCTCAAGAGCTCGAGGCAAACTTTGTAATTATGATCCATCTGCATCAGATTATTTAACGTAAAATTGGAGAGAATTGAACCATAAAAGCAGTGTGATGCTAGTTAAACTTGCATTGACTGATTTTGAGACGTGAAGAATTGCCTTCAGCTTTTCTAAACTGTATCTACATGTATGTACTGCTGTGGAGTCTTGTGCTATCTGCCTGAAGTTGTAATTAGCTGTCGATGGTTCAGTAACCACTCAGGTTAATTTAATTTAAGTTCATAAATGGTAATGTATCTTTAAACATGTTCTTTTTATTGCATGATTAAAAAGGAAAAAGAAAATATCATCTTTGATTATGATGACAAAGCATCAGGAACTAGAGCCCAAGGTTTTCAACTGGGACTGACACTGTCCCACCCCACGTGCAAGTCATTTGTTCTGAGACATTTTCAAACCAAAATATCATATTATCATTTTCCGCTAGAGTTTGAAAGAATGGTGATGGGTACTTCTGAAGATGATGGCTGGTTGCATTCAGTTATTGGAATATGTTAATTTTGGTATGATTGAATTGTTTCTTTGCTAACTCCTATAACAAGGTTTTCTAAAAGTGCCTTGGAGTATTACTTTGATCATTTTCTTGTAAGGAGAGGAATTGCTCTTTTAATTTTAGACTCATCCAGAACTGAATTAGATTGCATATATGAAGATTTATTAATGTAAAGTTTGAGTGGTCCTTGATATTGTAGATGAATCCATTGTATATTCTGGTTTGTTGGATTTCTCCATGGATTCTTATTCAAACATATCTGACAGGATTTTTACATCCGATTCAGATGCAACACTTGTTTCAACAAATGTGCATCTTGGATGTGTTTCTTGTGATCATTACTCCATTACTAAGATAGTTGTGTTTCTTGTGATCATTACTCCATTACTAAGACGTGTTTCTTGTGATCATTACTCCATTTCTAAGATAGATGTGTTTCTTGTGATCTTTACTCCATCACTAAGATTGTATGACTTCAATAATATATGAGTTTGTATTTATACTCTTTCTTTTATCCGGGAACAATTATGTATTTGCTACTGTACAATTGAGTACAGAGACCACAGTTCATCTCACTGTCTTTTCCTATTTATATCTTCTGGAACTTGACATCAGATTTTCCGAGCTCAAAGCATTCCATGGAATTGAGGATGAAAGGCCTTCAAATGGTCCAACAGGCCCTCAGAAAATGGCTTCTGGACTCATTGGTATGCATCTTTTTTCTTTCTCTTAACATATTTTATTTTCTTCTTTATTTTTGGCTATAGATCATATGGAAATTGCAACATTTCCTTTTTTTCGTATAAGTTTTATTTCATGATAAAACCAAACCAAAGAAAACCAGTTTATCGGTCTAGGGGTCGGATTTAAAAGTTTCTGTGGTATATTGTTTTCCCTACCGATACAATAAACAGGAGCCCCTTAAATAGGGGAAGAAACCTATGTATATCCTACCACTAAATTAGGAATAGATATGTCTAATAATTACAGATAATTATAAACATTACAAAGTTGTCAAAACTAGTCCCTGTAAATATGTGGGCTAAGACTCCCCCGCAGTTTGAGCGGGCGGTGGACAGACGCTCAAACTGGACCTGAAAGACTGAAACAGTTGTCTGGAGAGGCCTTTTGTAAAGATATCAGCATACTGGAGAGATGAAGGGACATGCAGAACACGAATATGACCAACTTTAACCTTTTCCCGCACGAAGTGGATATCAATCTCAATGTGTTTAGTTCGCTGATGCTGAACTGGATTATCTGATAGATAGACKGCAGACACATTATCACAGTAGACAACGGAGGCCTTTCTCAAAGGAATATGYAGCTCTAGTAATAAATTTCGAATCCAAGTGGCCTCGGCCACAGCATTGGCGACACCCCGATATTCCGCTTCAGCACTAGAACGAGAGACAGTAGGCTGCCGTTTCGATGACCATGATATTARATTATCTCCAAGAAACACGCAGTACCCGCTGGTCGATCTACGAGAATCTGGGCAGCCCCCCCAATCGGCGTCCGAGTATGCAGTCAAAGAGTGATAATTGGACCGGATAATCCGAATCCCATAATCAAGTGTCCCTTGTAAATATCGAAGAATACGCTTCAGGAAAACATAATGCGGATCACGTGGTTCATGCATGAATAAACACACCTGCTGTACCGCATAAGAAATATCTGGTCGGGTGAAAGTTAGATACTGTAAAGCGCCAGCCAAACTCCGATATAAAGTAGGATCCGAAAACAAGTCTCCATCTGTGGTACTCAATTTTSCAGAAAGATCGACAGGTGTRGTGCAAGGTTTACAAGAAGACATCGAGGCCCGAGAGATGATGTCTTTTGCATACTGTGAYTGATCTAAGAATAACCCATGAGAGKTGCGGGTGACCTGAAGCCCCAAAAAATGATGCAATTGCCCCAAGTCTGTCATAGCAAATTCTCGTGAGAGTTTGCTAATAATCTCCTGCAAGAACGTGTCTGAAGAAGCCGTGAGAACTATGTCATCRACATATAATAATAGATATGCTGTGTGAGAACCCTTGCTATAGATGAAAAGAGAATTATCACAAGCACTGGTGTGGAAGCCCTGCGATAAGATATATGTTGCAAACCGAGTGTACCAGGCACGAGGGGCCTGTTTAAGGCCATACAACGACTTGTTCAACCTGCAGACATATGAGGGGTATCGTTTATCAACGAAGCCCGGTGGTTGATGCATAAAGACTGTTTCATTCAAATGTCCGTGAAGAAACGCGTTTTTAACATCAAGCTGATGAATGGGCCACGAACGGGAAACAGCAACTGATAGCACAGTGCGTATGGTAGCCGGTTTAACAACCGGACTAAAAGTCTCATCACAATCAATACCTACGGTTTGAGACTTCCCGTTTACAACTAAYCGAGCCTTATAGCGTTCTAGAGAGCCATCAGATTTAAATTTGTGGCGAAATATCCACATGCAACGAATGACCGGTTTATCAACCGGACGAGGCACCAACTCCCATGTATCATTAACCTGTAACGCACGAAATTCTGTTTGCATAGCATGCAACCAATGAGGGTCGGTAAAGGCTTTGGAGTAGGAGGTGGGTACAGGAGAGATAGTGGTGGAAATAAGCGTGTGTTTGGCTTTCGAGCGAGTGATCATGGGATGATTATTGTTGTCGGTCGGGGCTGATGAGGCAGCCTGGGATGGGACGGGAGGTATAGAGGCTGGTGGAGTTGGTGTGGGTAACGGGGCCGGTGGTCGGGGACGACGGGTATAGGTGAATTGAAGAGGAGAGGTCGAATATGGGGGAGGTTGGGTCGGTTTAGGTGTGGGTCGAGGAATGGACCTGGTGAAAGTGAAACCGTGTGGTAGATCATCAAGGAAATTGTAGTTGGTATTAGGTGTGGGTATGGTGTATGGAAARGTGTTCTCGTCAAAAGTAACGTGACGAGAAATAGTGACTTTGTCCGTGGTAGGATCAAAGCATCGATATCCTCTAAAATCGGGAGGATATCCTAGAAAGATGCAACGGACGRAGCGGGTATGTAACTTATGGGGTTGAGTGGCGGATGAATTTGGGTAGCATGCGCACCCAAAAACACGTAGGTGATCATAGGTTGGGTGGCGGAGATATAGGGCGAAAGTAGGGGTAAAAAAGTTAAGGCRTTTTGTAGGTAGAATATTGTGATGATAGGCGGCTGTATGCAAGGCTTCCACCCAGAAGGTAGGCGGAAGATGGGCATGAATAAGTAAAGCACGAATGATATCATTGAGGCGTCGAATCATACGTTCAGCCCGGCCGTTCTGGGAAGATGTTTGCGGGAAAACAAAAATTAATAAATTAAAAATAACCAAATTTTCCCATTATTATCTCTATAAAGAACTTGATTGTGCCACCAAGATTCCTCTATTTTGGATCCTTGACAAATAATCAGTCTACAGCTCCCCTTAACTATTTTGCTCTTTACAGCTATTACTCTGAAATGTGTTGGACCATCGATTGGTGAAAAGCCTCCGTTAACGAAAAAGCTGCCGGCAACCACCACTGTAACTATTCGTTTTTATTGTTTGATTGTTTCCTCTTTTATCTACCCATAATGTGTTCATTACAATTCCTTTTTGTTAGGTTGGCAAGCTGAAGACCCTTTGCGAGAGCTTCTTCAAATTAAAGTCCATCAAGCCACTATTATATCTTCAAGAAGAGGTTCGTCTTTGACTTCAATAAATTATCAAGTGTTCATGTCACCATTTTATCTTTTGCCGGACATTTATGTCTTCTTCTGATCTTGTTTTATTGATTTAAGTTTCCGTTTTCAGTTCACTTGTTCTAAATTGTTTTAGACTACCACAGTTGCAATTGTAGAACATATTACATATATGTACGTGTGTATGTATATGTATATACATATACGTGTATGAATGTTCATTGTTGGTCTTTTTCTAAAACACTACCCCCTGTTGGAGTGTTAAAAGACAAGCATCAGTTCAAGGGATTTAATTCCCAGTAATTTGCATGTGTTGTCACGGAAACAACCACTCACACTCCACTCGGGTATCATAACCCTCCAGACCCCACTTCCGAGTGGGATACACTATTCCTTGCTTGGTTCGTTTGTGGATAATGTGTTTGCTTGTGGTTTGCAGGGATCCCCGCTGCCTACTTTGCTTGATGACGACATGGCATCTTTGAACGATGCAGGTGTTTGCACCCAATCAACCATTCTGGTTGACGAAGAGAGATAAAAATTGACATTTAGTACAACATTAGGTCTGGCTTATCGGCAACTCAAACCTCCACGGTCCACCATCACATAAGGTTCTAGAAAAAGAATCATCTTGCAGGCTTTTATAGCGGATGAAAGCATATTGTACTCGAGACGGAAAGCATGTTCGTGATATAATGTGCCATCGACATTTTCCTTCACTTATTTTACACTGTTCATCGGACGAAAACAATTTTGTACTGTTTGGGATAGAGATAAAAAGTCCGTATACCTATTATCCTTCCTAGACCTTACTTCATATGGGATTTGTTATGTTGGTTTGGTTCGACTTACTAGGGGAGACGGGGGATTAGCAACCATGTGCTCTCATGGTGTATGCCAATCTTTTTTCGCAGCCTTCTAACGGGTGCGTTGTATGGTTGCTTTCGTTTATTTATGTTGTTTATATATATATATATATATATATATATATATATACAAGATTAGCAAACGTATGCCGGACCCCTAGATATACCCCTCCTAAAATAAGTATCTAGTGTGGAAAAGGCACAACTTTAAAGTGTAGTTATTACCCTTTTTGATCAACAAATTATTCTTGTTAACAGAGAATTTTTTTTCCATTTCATAATTAAGGATATAATGAGGATTTCATAATTAAGGATATAATGAGGAAGTAGATATTTGCTTTATAAAATTGACACTTATTTTAGACAAATAAAATAAAAATATGATAATTTAATAAGTAGGAATATAGAAACACTTGTAAAAAGTAGTCGATATGATGATTTGTACTCTTACATATATGTATATACGAAAATTAATATAAAATTTTTATTTTTAATTTTTAATATCTATTGTAGAAAAAGAACTAAATAATTATTATTTTATTTCAAATATTTATATTCAAACTAAACTAACCAAATTTTGTAGAAACATTATCAATTAAAATTAAAAATAAATAAAAATAAATTATGGATTTGATATGTATGGTAGGGTTCTTGAACTATCTTTTTTTTTTCTTAAAATATCAAAAGAACTTAAAAAAATACAGTTATTTCAAAAATAGCCTCCAGTTCACTTATTTCATGAAATGAGAAAAGACCCACAAAAATCCACATGGGCTTCACATATCTGACCGAAGAGACACAAACGAACGAGTAGCTAATGTAGAATTGCGTCGGTGAGGCCGATTCATGAGGCCTGACACAAAAGGGCCAATCCATAGGTGCATATGCTTGGATCGAAGGTTTTGAAAAGACAATACTGAAGTTATGAATTGACCGTTTTATTGAATCCCAATGCATTGATTTGACTGATCATTACCTTTTCTTAACCTATTTTTGTTTTATTAATACTAGTGTTTGACATCGCGCATTGCGCGATGACAATATAATTTTTAAAAATTTATTGAAGTTAAAATCTGAAAAATGATCTTATTGAATAATAAAGTTTATAAAATGAAAGAACAAATCAATTGATGAATAGATAAAATAAAAGATTACTTGAAAAAATAAATTGTTGAAGAAAAAAGGTTTGAAAAATGAATAATACATCAAGTGATAGAAATGAAGAATAATACCTAGATTAGTATTATGGTAGTAAACCTGAATTTTTCATCTCTATATTTAAAACATTAAATTCATTAGGATAACGTTGTTTTGTTAATTTTAAAAAGTTTAACCTTCAACCATTTTATTTTCATTCTTGGATAAAACAACCTTATCCTAATGAATTTCCTATTTTAAATATAAGGATGAAAAAGTCTTTTACATATATCAAATATTTTAAAAAATAAAAAATCTAAGAAAAAAAATATGGGTTTCTATGTTTAGAGGATAATACCTCATTATGTTTGGTTTCTTCTTTAACAATTAAAAATATTAGAAAATAATTTTCAAGCTCGATTTTAAAGAAGAAAAAAATCACAATAGACCGATCAACATCAACTAATATTTGTTTTCTTGAATGATGCCCCAAATCAACAAAAAAATAAATCACATCCACAAAAATGGAATAAAGAAGAAGAATTGAGATTAAGAGAGATTATTATGCTAAACAATGTTACTTTATTTTTCAAAGATTCATATGTCACTTTATCCATACAAAAAAAATCATATGCTTACATAATTCTAACTTTAGTATGAATTCTCTAACTAAATGACGAAATATTATACTTACATAAGCAAAAACTCATACCATGATTTGTTTTCTTGAATGACACCTCAAATCAACAAAAATGCAAATCGCCTCCACAAAATTATAACTGAATAGTGTGGAAGAATTGATAGATTAATAGAGAGATTCATATGCTTGATAATTTCAATTTTAGTGTGATATGTCTCCAATTAAAAGACGAAAATAATATACTTACATTAACAAAAACCCATATCATATTTCTCTTCTTAAATTACACTTCAAATAAACAAAAATGTAAATCACCTCCAAAAAAACTGAATAGAGAAGAAGAATTGAGAGATTTTTAAAAGAGATATTATGCTTAAACAATGTTAAATTGTTTCTTCAATGATTCATATGCCACTTTAATCCACACAAAAAAAAAATCCATATGCCTACATAATTCCAACTATAATGTGAATGTCTAGGACTTAAAAAAAATACTATACTTACATAAGCAAAAACTCATACTATGATTTGTCTTATTGAATGACACCTCAAATAAACAAAAATACAAATCGCAACCACAAATTTATAACTGAATAAAGAGAAAAAATTTGAGAGATTATCATAGAGGTATACCACAAAATTATACATGAACAAAGAAGAAGAATTGAGAGACTATCATAGAGATGTACCACAAAATTATACATGAATAGAGATGAAGAATTGAAAGACTAACATAGAGGTGCACCACAAAATTATACATGAATAAGGAGGATGAATTGAGAAATTAATAGAGAGATTATTATATAGGTGTACCATGAAGAGAAGATGAGAATTTATAACCAAATAGAAAGAAATAATGAGA
>NW_020200574.1:123321-166848 GCF_001531365.2 Cynara cardunculus var. scolymus | reverse complement strand
GGGTAGGAAAAGCTTGAGAAAAGGAGAAAAAAGATAAAGGGTTTTCTTGTTTTAAGAAGAAGCCACATCATTGTATGTGGTTTCTTCTTTAATATATATATAGATTATAAACAACAGGAGTCTACGTGCGTGCGCACACACACATATATATATTTAGAGATAGAGAGAGAAGAAAGTTTATTTGCAAACTTATTTTTGATTATGAATACGAGGACAAATCATAGTCGTTTTTCTTAATCTTAACGGACGCTCAAATATGGCTTCAGGGGCATTTTTGGCATAATGAATATTTTCCAAACAGATTAAGACCATCCTATTTTCTCCGATATCTATTCCGATTCTTTTGCTCTTATCGATTATCCATTCCACTTATGATAGATTCTTTGATCTTTTCCGATTCAATCTTGTAAATGCCGTTGATTTCCCTATTTCCCTGTATGGCACTCGTCCCATTCATAGGAATTGACAATCACAAGAATTGTGTAACCTCGGTGTTGGTTGTCTTCTTGATGGAGAAAATACTGAAGCCTACAAATGGTTGCTTCTTTCTTTCTTGAAATCATTTGGGAGGCCAACGAAAGTTGGTGGTAAATGATCAGTGTCCTGCTATTAAGCAAGCTGTTGCTAAGGTTTTTACAGAGTCAAGGCACATGTTTTGTATGTGGCACATTAGTACAAAATTGCCTTCGAAAGTAATTTTTTTCCTCTTTATTCTGAATCTTTTAGTATGAATATAATTATTATATTAGTAATTTGTCATTAGATTTCTTCTGATATTGTTTCAAATACTGATTTCAAGAAACGTTTTCATGGTCTTATATTGGATGAACACATTAACGCTATTCAATTTGAATATAGATGGACCTCTTTAGTGGTTGAGTTTGGTCTTGTTGCGCACAAGTGGTTGTCATCTATGTATGGTAATAGGCATAGATGGATTCCATCATTTTATAAGGATATTCTGATGGCTCGGCTAATGAGAATGACATCAAGATCTGAGAGTGAATATTCATTCTTTTCATTATTTTTCATCCCAAAGCAAACCTTATGGCTTTTCTTAACTCATTTGATTCAGCTATGGACAAACAAAGGAATAAGCATAGGTTACTTAACCATCAAACAAGAACAATGGTACCAAGGTTGAGGACACCCCTTCCAATTGAGGTTCATGTTTCTAAGATATATACATGTGCTATATTCAAAGATGTTCAGAATGAGATAACTGAATCTATATTTGGTCGTGTTTCCAATCATCTGTGAGTTTGGTAGATGGTTGTGATGTTATTGTTGTGATTGAAAAGAAGAAGGTTCAACAAAAAAAAAAAAAAGGAAAGATGCAGTTGATGTGAATGGCAAATGCAATGCAAATCTAGAAGTTTATGTAAAAAAGTCTGATCACAAGGCTCTTTTAGTTATTAATTTATATTTATAATACATTAAAAGTCTTGTTAATTAATTTAATGTTATTAAAATGTGAGGAATATATATTATTATTCAGTGTGAATAATGAAGTTCTTTGAACTTTTTACAGATTATGCATAATAAGTGCAATGGTACTTTGGATTGTAGCTGCTTGTTTTATCATCATTATGGTTTGCTATGTCATCATATTTTTTGTGTATTAAAGAATATGGGCACTGATGAGATACCGATGCAATATATAGTGAACCGTTGGAGAAAAGATCTCATTGCTTCTGAAATGTTGAAGAAACGTCGTTGGTATGGAGAAATAAACGAGTATTTTGACAAACCTGAACATGATGCTCAAGCTGCACTTGATTATTGCATTGGACTAGTAGTTAATGACATGGAGAAGCTTGAGGATTTTGTTTTAAAATTCAAGTGTTGAAGAGTAATTTGGAGGCCGATAGATGTAGTATTCCTCGTTGCAATAGGGAAGAGGTGATGGAGTCGTTGCTTGGGGCGTCAAAATCAATAAGAAACAAAGGTTGTGGTACAAAAAAGAAGTTGATGAGTGGTAACGAAAAAGCAATTGGTAAGAGCAAAAAGGCCAACAAAATGTGTAAGTCGTGTAGTAAAATGTCTAACCATAACTTACATAATTGCCCATCGAGAAAAGATGTTAGTGAATAGAATTCTTTAGTTGCTAATTGTGGTATTCATAATTAGTTTCTTTTCGTATTCAGTTTGAATATAAACATTCTTTTATGGTAACAACACAATGCAGTTTATTTTTGGATTTCAATCATCTTTTGAACATGTGGTATCTTTTTTTTTTACTACTTCATTCTTATGTATTATAATGATGATGATTGTGGTACCCGTATGTATTCCTCTGGAATATATTTATTTGGCATACATTGAAATCACATATTATGCAACATATGTTTCACTATGAATGAAACGGATGTATTCAATACGAAGAAAAGGCAATATCCACCAAGTATATATATATATATTCTTATCAGTTCTAACAAGAAGTTATATTCATGTTGAATATAAACTATCATTCAGAATGAATGAAATCACAAGCTATTCAATGAATGAAATAGATGTATTTCCCATGAATATATATATATATATATATATATATTCTTATTCAGTCCTAACAACAAGTTATATTCATGTTGAATATACACTATTATTCAGAATGAATGAAATCACAAGCTATTCACAATGAATGAAATATATGTATTTCCCATGAATATATATGTTCTTATTCAATCCTAACAAGTTATATTCATGTTGAATATTAACTATTATTTAAAATTAACATTCAATAAAGATTATGACACTCTTCTATTTCAATCCTTACATGTTGATAAGCCTCAAATTTTTTAGATGATGTTTTTCCATCATTTTTTAGTAACTTTTCAGTTACTTTAATTCCCTGAAAATCTAAATGTCAGGTGCTTTTAACTAAAAATCTCACTTTTGTTAGTATTATGATAAATGAAAAATAAGATCAGAAATGTTCAGTTTTAAACATTGATTTTGGATTTATCGTGCAGTTTAAAGAAATGATACTGTAGGAATGCTGCAGCACCAAGCTTGAAAATGATTTCGGCGGGACACAATGGAGGTAACAATATATGTTTTCATAACAATGAAATCGATGGCAATTTATAAGTTATGCTTGTTTCGTTGACAGGTAGGAGGCGATTAAGTGACCGACTAAGGGAGATGCATAGTTTCTCCATGTTTACTAACACTGCAGAGAAACCAGTTGAACTTGATGAAGAGGTGGTGGACATTGACTTCATTAATCAACAGATGAAGAAAAAGGGGAAGAAGAATGTAAAATCCAGACTCGAGAGGTAAAATTGCATATATATCTTTTCACTTGGAAACTAGTATAATATATGATTTGGGATTAGTTAATTGAGAATTAGATGAAACCCTACGTATATGGTATTCAATCTTTTATTATGAGACTGAATGTTAAAAATCCTGATTCATACCAAGTTGAAACTGTGTCATTCATCATGATATTTCTTAGTTCAATTCAGCATAATACAGTTAACATGGATGTTGAACAAATTAGAGGTATATATGTTGACTTGTGTGTACACTAAATAATATTGATTCATAAATTAGAGACAAAGTTCATATGATTCTTAAGTTCCGTGTGAGATTGTAAGATTGTTTTATGAACTTGAGCAGTACAATTTTTGAGTTTTCACCTCTATAACACTTTTGTTGCAATCTAACCTTTTGTTTCAGTTTTTGTAGTGTAATTCAGACTTAACAAGCACTTATCTTAACAATAGATTCTCTACGAAGCTCCTGCAAGACAACAGTTCTTTTAATTCTTAACATTTCCTTTGTTGTCAAACCCCCTTACTGTTGTAATCTAACCTTTTAATTTTCACCTCTATAACACTTTTGTTGCAATCTAACCTTTTAATTTTCACCTCTATAACACTTTTGTTAACAAAGGGTGCAAAATGGAAGTGGTCTATTTAAATGGAAATAATAGACAAATATACAGATGCTTAAACCCTCTTACTGTCAGCTTAAACCTTCAAGACAACAGTTCTTTAAATTTTAGCAACTTGTTTCTTGTCAAACCCTATTACTGTCAGCTAAAAGCTTTTGACCCCCCATGTTATATATCTACACTGAAAGCAGGAAGAGACAAGTTTAATGGTAAAATATCATATTGTATTTTGCTTTTATATCCTATTGACAATTGGCAAGAAGGTTTAACATATAGTACTTGTTCAGACTTTACAGTAGTTTATACATGAATTGATATACAAGTAGATTTATTTACGTATATTATTATGTCTTTTTATAAATCATATGCACATATATGATCATCTGTTTCATAAATCTGTTTCATAAATCTGTATAAAACAGGTTCATAATTGAGTACCTACTGGTTCTAAACTCTCAGTTACTGTCATGCATCTTAAAAACTTAGACATTAGGAAATTTGGACTATGTATTGTGGTATCATAAATCTGTATGAAACAGGTGTTGACTATTTGGACTATGTATTGTGGTATCCCAGTTGTTGACCCTTCGCTTTGTGAAATGCTCAAGTCTCTGCCTGTACAAGTAGACCCTGTTTGTATTTTGCAAAATTCAAGAAAACTCATTAGTTGTATCATGTGCATGTCTAGTTGTATCATGACTAACTATTAACTAGAAGAAGAAAGGAAAATGAAAAAAAAGAGACATAACCCACTTGGGAAAGGATGTTTACCTGTACCCTTTTAAATTACAACTACCATCATGTGTGTAGAAGAAACAAAATGAAAAAAAAGACAAAATTCATTTGAGGTATGGGTTTACCCTGTGCATGTTCAGTTGTACTATGTGCATGTTTAGCTGTATCTTGTCAATGTGAGTAAAAGAAAGAAAATGAGAAAGAAAGAAACAGACAGGTTTTTGTTGATCCTCTCTCCCAGTGATGTGATGATGATCATTTTTATCTAACGAAAAGTATTTTCTCTTTCTTCAGCTTCAACGATCATCCTTGAGTTTGTTTAGTGATCGTCGAACAAATATTGTATCTCTCAAGAGATAAGTATTCTTCAAGAAGACAAAACTCATACCACAAGAACCTTCAGTGATATCGAAGATCAAGCTGAAGATATAGACAAACAGTTCGTGATCTGATGCGATTTCAGTGATAACAAGCTTGTCTACAAACATGTGAAGTCTACTCTAGATTCAGCATACATTGAAGAAACCTTAGAGTTATTCCAGTGTCACCGACCAAATGAATCTTGTTGATCTAGATTAGTTTTTGTCTTATCCTCCTACATACAAAAGACAAACCCATACTTCAAAAAGTAAGCGCTCGTACGAAGTTACCCTATTGTCTCCAAATGTGCTTACCTACTTTGTGAAAGACTACTGTTCATATATGGCCAAAATCCTGTATATCTGAAGACAAAAGACAAGCTCACCTCTACAGCTTGCCACGTGCCTTGTACTGTCTGACTTTCATTTAATGCAATGCGTATAAATAGCTGAGAAGTCCCTCCTCAACAATGGGAAAATAAAAAAAATCTACCCAAGAAGAGACACCCTCACAAGCACAGACTTCTTAACCTTGCGAAGTTATATTTACTTCAAGTGAAGAACACCAACTAAGCTCTTCCTTTAGCGAAATTATTGTTTCTTCTTCTAGCAAGTCTTTCTTTTCTTGCTTTCTATATCTTGTGTGTTTTCTAGATTGTTTTAGATAAGTTTTATATCTTATTTTATTCCACAAACACTTCGTAAATTTTGTATTGATCTTATTTATCAATAAATGATTTTAAAAAGTGAAAATTACTGTGTGTTCGTATTCATCCTCCCCTTCTACAATCTGTTACCGTTAAACTCTTATAGATCTGTATGGGACCAACAAGTGGTATCAGAGCAGTGTTTTATTATCTCTTCTTTCTCTAGATAATTTATTTACCATTCTAATGGCATTGCAAAACACAAACACCAACTTTCATGATAAATGATAGCCAAATCTTCCCGGTTCATCAGAGACAACTTCAATCTTTGGAAGAATCAAATGTCTATTTTCTTGGAAGGTGTGGATCTTGAAATTTCATACTATATTAAAAATGAACTTTATCTGCAATATCTCCAGCAGTTCCTTCAACTGCTACGACTATCGTCATTCCTGACAGGCAGATTCCAAAACTCCCTCATCAGTGGAGCGACGAAGACAAGGAGAAAGTGGCTTTAGATACTAGAGCTAGATGTATAATAGTCATGTCTCTTCCTGACGAGGTTTATCACTCTGTTATGAAGTTAAGTACCTCAAAATCCACGTGGGACACTCATTGTGTTCAATATGAAGGTACATTTGAAGTACAAGAATCGAGGAAGATTAATTTAGTATGACAATATGAAAGTTTTTCCTGTGGAAAATTTGAATCTTTGTCTGAAGTACATCAATATTTTAATTGTCTTCTTATCGATTTAAGGACAGTTGGAAGAGAATATTCCAATTTTGAGACCCTGACAAAGTTCTTAGAATGTTTGTTAGAAACATGAGATAATTACACCATGTGTTTCAAGATGTCTAAGGATATGTCCTCCCTATCCTTTAGCACTCTTTACGAGATATTGCTTAATCATGAACAATTCTGTCAGCTGAAAAAGAATATTCTCAAAGATTCAAGAGAAATGAAAAGCTCTTCTTTAGCTTTAATCTCTAAAACCCCTTTAGTTGATCCTTCTATTTTTTCTACTCATTTTTCTTCTCTTACTATCACTGAGTTAGATCTTTCTAACTCTGAGGACTTCACAGGCACTGATTTATCAGAGTTTTGATGAGTCTCTGGATCTTCTTACAAACTCTATCAGAAGGTTTGCCAGAAAAAGTAATTTCCGCAAATCTCCTTCTCTGACTATCACTGACAAGCCAAAGTCAAATCCTATTGACAAGGCCTCAACTAACTGCTTTAACTGTCAATGCAAAGGACACTTTGCAAGTAAAAGTAGGTCAAAGAAAGTTGTGAATCCATCTTCTAACATCTCATCCTCCTTCAGGCCTAAAGATGACAAATATCTGAAACTAAAGGAGAAGTATAAAAAGATGAAGAATTTCTAGCGTAAAGTTAAAGGACTTATCGCTGAAGAACATGACTGGACTGATTCTTGTGACGAATCATCTTCAGATAAGGAAGATATGACATATCTTTGTCTTATGCCCAAGAATGTCAAGGGTGGACCATCTGAGACATCATCCTCTATTGATCCCTCTCCATCAACATCTACTCAGGTATGTAACTGACTGTCCCTTCTACTTCTAGCTGGGATAGCCTATCTGCCCTATATATGTTGGCTGTGGATCTTTACATTGATTTAAATGGAAAAACTAAAGCTGAAAATCTAAATCTTGATTTACAAGAACAACTAGAAAAATGTCATTCTAAGATCAAAAAACTGACTAAGATTGAAGAAAATCATAAACATCAAATCATTGTAAACCAAGAAATCAGCATCAGAAGCGAGCATGCTATCTCTGAGTGAGAGCAAGCAATTGCTGAAAAGGCTATCATTGAAGGATGGTGTAAGGCCTCTATCAAAGCCACTTAGATCATTAACTCTCAAATTCCCACCAAGATCAAAAGTGGTCTAGGTTATTCCTCTGATCATAAAGATCTGTCAGTGACAAGTCCATGCTTAAGTTTGGATCCTTTGTCTCTTCTTTCCCTGATACTTCTTCCTCTCAGTACTCATCTACTGAATCCCTTCTTCAAGGAACTTCTCTTAGTTCAAAATGCAAAGACAAAGGTAAATCCATTTTCATCATTCCTCCTCCATCCAAAAAGGACCACAAGTTGAAGAAAACATTTTCTATACCTTCAACTTGTAAACCTTCAACCTTGGGTACAAAGGTCTCCGAATGTTCTCAGAGATCAAGCCCAAAACTAAAAGTAAATATTTCACCCAAGATATCTAAATCTTCAGCTGTTCCTCCTAGAACAACTGAAAAAGGAATTCTTGAAGCTGGTGCCTCTCATCTGAGGCTCTCAAGTCTTGACTCTTCTGGTTCGAAGCTTCTTTCAGCTATAGGAACTGTCATCACTGTGGTGAGACTACTCATGTTGCCAGTAAGTGTCCTTCATCTACCATATCTGGTTCACCAGCTAAGGTAAAGAAAGTAACTAAGGTTGAAAAGTTAGTCAAAGTGATCAACCACAAAAGTTGTTAAAACAACTAATGTGAAGAATACCACTAACGCCTCTTTTTTAGGTTAATTGAAGACTCTACTGACTCTAAGCCTTCAATGTTAGTGAAGATAGATATGTTGGTCCCGTTAGGGTCTACAAGATGTGTACAATAGTTTGTAGAAGGGGGGATGAGTACAAACACATAAAACTTTCCAAATTTAAAATATATATTGATAAAGAAGGATCAATACAGATTTTACAAGACTGTTTGCGGAAAGAAAAGGTAGATAAAACCTATGTAAACAATCTAAAGTTACTCACAAATTCTTAGCAAATAAATAAAAGATTTGTTGTTAAATACTTAGAGGAAAGTAAGTTCTATCTGGGAAAGAACTGTTTAGAATACAACAAAGAGATTCTAACTTGCTCTTGAAGATGAGCGTATTTGTTCTTAGATGTGTGTGTTCTTTTACTTAAGCGTAAGTAAGTTAGGGTAGAGGTGAGGAGTATCTCTGCATGAAGATTAAACACATCTATTTTTACCCAGTGCATTAAATGCACATTTAATGCAACATGGTAGGGTTAGAACACGTGTCAAGCCTTAAGAGGAAGGCTTGTCCTTTGCTATAGTGAATAGTACAAAAGACTATTCATGAGCAGACATTCTTTTACAAAGTTGGTGGGTAATAGAGTTAACTAATCGGCTCCATATCGTACCACCATTTAAAAAGAGTATGTGGTTGTCCTTTGTGTGTATGAGGACAAGACAAAAACAATCGTGCTTAACAAGCTTCTTTTGATCGCTGAATGTTGGAATAACCTGAAGGTCTCTTCAGCATTCGCTTAGGCTTGGGCAGTCTTCACACATATGTAGACCAGGTTGTAATCACTGAATACCGCTTCAGATCATGCACTCGCCAGTCTCTAATCTTCAGTTTCAGTCTTCGACTTTCGCTGAAGGTTCTTTGGTGTTAGTTTTGTCTTTTTGAAGTATTGCTGTCGCTAATGGATTTACATTACAAGTTCTTCAGCGATCACTGAACAGACTCAGTGATGATCGCTGGAGCTGAGAACATAAACATAAATACTTCGTGTAAGGTAAAAAGGGATTATCATCAAATCAATGAGAGAGAGGATCAACAAATAACACTTCCATCTCTAACTCTGGTGGACCCACTGAGAAATGGGTACCAAAGAAAAATTAATATCCTTTCTATTGCAAGGAGTCAAAGGTATCTGGTATTTAGATAGTGGATGCTCAAGACATATGATTGGAAACAAAACCCTGCTCTCTGAGGATAAAGATGAAAGAGGCCTTTCTGTTACCTTTGGTGGAAACAAAAAAAAGATATACCAAAGGTTTTGGTATATTAACCAACGGTGCAACCACCTTCAGACGTGTTGCATATGCTGAAGGACTAAAACACAATCTTCTAAGTATCAGTCAACTATGTGATAAAGATTTCACAATTAAATTTCTCAAGAAAACATGTTACGTCTTTGACAAAGATGACAATATCGCTTTATTAGGCTCTCGTCAAGAAAATGTATATGTTATCAACATGGATTCTCCCTTCACTAAGAATAGTTGTTTTCTCTCAAAAGCCTCATCAGATATCAACTGGTTATGGCACAAACAATTTCTCATCTCAACTTTAAGACGCTAACGAGTTGTCTACAAAAGAACTTGTCACTAGCCTTCCTTAGAACTGTTTTGCAAAGGAATATCTTTGCTCAACATGTTAAAAAAGGAAAGCAGACAAAGGCTAGTTCTAAATCAAAACAAGTCTCTTCAGTGACTTCTCCGCTTCATCTACTGCATATGGATTTATTTGGCCCTGTTAACATACAATCCATAGATGGAAAAGAAATAAACATTCATTATAGTTGACGAGTTTTTCAGGTATACTTGGGTCTTCTTTCTTAGATCCTAGAGTGATGCACCTGAAGGGATCATCTCATTCATAAAGTCCATAGAAGTACTGAACAACATTAAAATGCGCTCAATAGAAGTGATTATGACACTGAATTCAAAAACAGTACCATCGATAACTTCACTCGGAACAAAGAAATCTCACACAATTTCTCTATTGTGATAACTCCATAACAAAATGGGGCCTTTAAAAGGAGATTTTGAATGATAATTGAAGCCGCTCGATCTATGCTCAGCAAGTCTCGTCTCCTTACACAATTCTAGGCAGAAGCTGTCAATACTATAGGTTTCACTCAAAATCGTCATCTGATTGTTAAGAGATTCAAAATGACAGCCTATGAACTTTTTCATAGCAGAAAGTCTTCTCTCAGCTTTCTACACATCTTTGGTTGTATTTGCTAAACAACTGAGAAAAGCTTGGAAAGTTTGATCCCAGAGCTGATGAAAGAATCTTCCTTGGATATTCTTCAGTATCCAAAGTCTTTAGAGTATTCAACAAAAAAGAAGACAAGCAATAGAAGAAATTATTCATGTCACGTTTGATGAATCTCGATCAACTAACTCTAAACCATATTTGATGATGAAGAAGAGTTAGATAGCTGGACGATATCTCATTATGGAGAACTTGAAGCTTCCTTCAGCAATCAACCCAACATTGATCTCCTTAAAGCCAATGATGATCCATTCCTGACATGACTAATAACGAAGTTGAATCATTTTCAACGATTGCTGCCATTCCAATTAGTCTTATACCCCCTTATACTTCAACTATTGATCCTTCAATTACTAAGCCTCCTTCAGTTACTGAACCTCTCTAGGTAGATGAATCTCACACTAAGGCTCCTTTAGCAATTCAAGTTAATGCTGGAGAATCCCTTGTTGAAGCCTTATCTTCAATACCCGAGCCTCCAAACTTAGAAGATGACAATTTATGTCAACAACTAGCATAATGATGGATGAAAAGCCATCCCATCAATCAAATTCTTGGTGATCCAAGCGCAGGTATTCAGACTCGTCGAGTTCTAGGTAATATCTATCTCTTTGTCAACTTTATTTCTTTAGTTGATCCCAATAAAATCAATGAGGCTATCGCTGATCCAGCTGGATCAATGATATGAAAGAAGAACTCATTGAGTTTGATAGAAATAAAGTCTGGTACCTTGTCCCATGTCCATCTAACAAACTCTGATAGACACCAAATGGGTCTATCACAACAAGTTGGATGAACAAGGAGTTGTAACACGCAATAAGGCTCGACTTGTTGCTCAAGGATACAAACAAGAAAAAGGCATTGACTATGATGAAATCTTTGCACCAATGGCTAGACTCGAAGCAATTCGACTATTCCTAGCTTATGTTGCCTATAAGGACTTTAAAGTCTTTCAAATGGACGTAAAGAGCGCTTTCCTAAATGGAAAACTTGAAGAGAAATTTTATGTTGAACAACCTCTAGGATTTCTGGATCCTAATTATCCAATTCATGTCTATCGATTGGATAAATCTCTTTATGGGTTAAAATAGGCCCCTCGAGCCTAGTATGACACCCTTTCTTCATTTCTCATCTCAAAGAAATTTGTTCGTGGAAAAATTGACCAAACCCTATTTCTTAGGAAAGTCAAAGGTCACATCAATCTTGACCAAATTTATGTCGATGATATTATTTTTGGATCCACTAATCCCTTTTTGTGTTTTGGTTTCTCTGAACGCATGAAGAAAGAATACAAGATGAGCATGATGGGAGAACTGACATATTTTCTAGGTCTTCAGATTAAGCAATTTGATAAAGACATTTTTATAATTCAGAATAATTATGTCAATGATATGTTGAAGTAATTCGATTTAACCAGCAGTTCATCTATGAAAAATCCCATGGCTCTTCCTCTCACGATGAACAAGGACCAAAATGGGATTATGTAAACGTTACCGCTTACAGAGGAATGATCGGTTCCTTGTTGTATCTAACAGCTAGCCGACTTGATATCATGTATTCTACCTGTCTATGTGCACGATATCAGTCTGAACCCAAAGAATCTCATCTGATTGCCATAAAACATGTCTTCAAATATCTGAAGGGTACTCCTAATCTAGGCCTTTGGTATCCCAAAGACTTAGGTTTTGACTTAATAGGTTATGCAGATAGTGATTTTGCTGGATGCAAGATATATGGGAAGAGCACCGCAGAAGGTTGTCAGTTTCTTGGTGGAAAGTTGGTGAGTTGGACAAGCGAAAAGCAAAACTCAGTGTCTACATCAACTGCTGAAGATGTTGGAATTTGGATGAAAAATCAGTTCAGTGATTATGATCTTCATCTCTCTAAGATCCCTATCTATTGTAATAGTACTAGTGTCATTGCCATTGCAAACAATCTTGTACTTCATTGTAGGACCAAACATATAGAGATCATATATCATTTTATTAGAGATTATGTTATAAATGGTTATATTGAACTTCACTTCGTACCCACTCAGTACCAACTAGCTGACATGTTCACTAAACCTCTTGATAAAAAAAGATTAAATCTTTTAGTTAGCGAACTTGGAATGTTGAACGCTAAGAATTAATCCTCTCAGCTATAAGCATCACTCAGTGATACAAAGTGAAATGATTCAGTGTTTCTTAATCTATCACTGAACTTTTAAGTTAAATGTATCTCTCTCTCCAAGGTATGTCTACATATCTCTTCTTTCTTAAAACTTAAAACTATCACTAAACACTTTCCCTATTCAGTGGTCAAAATGTTTTAAAAGAAAAAAAGGAAAATCAACTGTCATATATTATGATGTCGTCAATTTTTTTAAATAAATGGACTAATTTCACACGCGTCTTTCTGATACACGTTGTCCATTACTCTTCCCAAACCAATCACTCTAAAATGACTTATAAAAAAATCATCATTGCACAAATTTTGGAAGCATCGTTTTTCTCTCTCCTTCTTCTCTCTCCTCTCACCTATAAATATCTCCCTTACCCTCTCGTTTACTTGTTACGCAAACAAATCTATACACAAATTCTCTCTTTTATGTGTGCTAGCAAGAACACCAAGAAATCTCTCTTCTACAAATGAGTTCTTTTTATTCCTTTCTTAATACAGAAATGGCTGCTGCTTCAAACGTACACTTTGGTATTGAAGGATGTTCCTTTAAACCAAACAACGATGTTGCACTACTGGAGATACCACAGACAAACCTCATTTTGTGGATGCTGCTTCTTTTTAAAGAATTGTGTGCTTGGATATGCTCTCACCTTCCAACCTGTCATGGTGAAGGATATTCTAAGACAGTTCTGATAACTGCCGAGGTAAAGACCTCGAAGAACAAAGAAGGAAACTCCATTCTCAATCTTTGAGATCAACAACATGATAGTGAGTTTTGGTTACTCAATGGTTCGCATTGCTCTACGACTGTTCCCTACTCCCGCGATTCAGACAGTGATCTTATCATCAAATTTCTAGACGATATTCACTATAACTGGCCATTGAAAGAAGACTTTGATTCAGAGCTCAACAAGTCTATGACCATGATTGATAAGAATCAGATGTATGTAGTCAGACAATACTTGTTTTTTCACTTCATTCAGTGCATAGGTGGGAAAACCGAAGGACAAGACCAGGCAAGCAGGGTGGCGCTGAACATCGGCTGTTCAGTTATCAGAAATGTCAATGTCAACTACGCTTAGCTCATCTTTGACGACCTAACACTGAAGCTAAACAAGCTCCAATGAGAAAAGGTGGTCCCTTACACTAGGTTCCTTAGCGGGATTCTAGCCAAAATCCTTGCAACAAAATACCCCGCTCTGAGTGACCTTTTGTTGATCCTCTCTCTTAGTGATTTGATGATAATCCCTTTTACCTTATATGAAGTATTTTTGTTTCTGTCTTTCAGTTCCAGCGATCATCACTGAGTCTATTCAATGATCGCTGAGAACATGTAATGTAAATCCATCAGCGACAACAATACTTCAAGAAGACAAAACTCACACCAAAGAACCTTCAGCGAAATTCAAAGACTGAAACTGAAGATTTGAGACTGGCGAGTTCGTGATCTGTAGCGGTATTCAGTGATTACAATCTGGTCTACACATGTGTGAAGACTACCCAAGCCTCAACGAATGCTGAAGAGACCTTCTGGTTATTCCAGCATTCAGCAATCAAAAGAAGCTTGTTAAGCACAATTGTTTGTCTTGTCCTTATACACACAAATGACAAACCCATACTCGTTCTAGAACATAGTACGGTACAGAGCCGATTAGTTGACTCTACTACCCACCAACTCCATGAAAGGATGTCTGCTGATGAATAGGCTTTTGTACTATTCACTGTAGCAAAGGACAAGTCTTTATTTAAATGGCTTGACACGTGTTCAAACCCTAATGCATTGCATTAAATGTGCATTTAACGCAATGGGTATAAATAGATGTGTTCTATCTCCATGCAGAGATACTGATACTTACTCCTGATACTTACTCTTGAACCCTAACTCTTGTTCATAAGTAAAAGAACACACATCTAAGAACACAATACGCTTATCTTCAAAAGTAAGTTAGAATTCATTTTTAGTATTCTACATAGTTCTTACCCAGAAAGAACTTACTTCCTTCTAAGTCTTAAACATCAAATCATTTCTCTTTTCTAAGAATTAGTGTGTAACTTAGATTGTTTAGATAGGTTATCTTTACATTTTCTTTCTGCAAACAATCTTGTAAAATCTGTATCGATCCTTCTTTATCAATATATATTTGAAATTTGAAAACTTTACTGTGTTTATATTTATCCCCCTCCCTTCTACAAACTGTTATACACATCTTGTAGACCTTAACGGGACCAACACCTTCCTCTCTACAGGATTGGATCAAGGATTCTTGATCATAAGTCCAAGCCTTCAGATATTGGTCTATTCCTAGCCATGATGAGGATAGCCAATACTTCTCCTCTTCTTTCTTCTTCTTCTTATTCAGTAGCCATGATTGTGGCCAAACCTCCTCAGTCTACCCAAGTTACTACTCTTTATCCTCTCAGAAAAGGCCACCCTCTGAAGCCCTTCTTGATCCCTCAAAGAGGGTTAAGAAAGCCATAAAGGGGAAACCCTCTCAGCTAGCTGAGACCTCTCAACAGGTCTCATCTATTGAACTTCACCTTACCCTCGAGGCGTTTGCTTTTCCCCTCCCTTCCACTTCAGCAATATCTTCTGTTGTTGTCGTAAGTGTGGCACCTAGCCCAACCACTTCAATGATTTAAATCACTGAATGTGTGATTCCAAGCATTGCCACTGCTGATCCATCATTTCTTTTCTCAACCATTCTCTCCTCCCCACCTTATTTGGTCTCTACCACACGAGATGATGAACCAATGGTGGTTGTTCCCACTATTGGTGAAGCTATCACCATAGGACCTGAGGATGCTCCTCTCGACTCCCCTCAGCAACATACGGTTGATCCTCTCGACATTGCATTCGAGACGCCCGACCTCAGCAGTAATCATTCGGATACTGCTGAAGAACCCTTAGGTATACACCATGCCCCTTCTACTTCTTTCTTTGTTACTAACCCTGAGCTCTCTTATGCTCAAACTTCTTCCCTCTCTACAGGTCCTATAGAGACTGAACACCCAGTCCCTACTATTGCGATCGTCCTTGACAAGATGTACGAATTTCAACGGGAATGCCTAATAATCCCAGTAAAGATTAATCAATTACACAATTATGAGTCAAGACCACTAATAGAAATATAGAAAATGTAGAGAGAATAGAAGTGTAGAGAGAGAAATCTTTTAAAGCTCAAATGTATTAGATTCTTCAAAGATTACAAAATGACAAAATATTTTCTTCAAGCACATTTCACTAACATAATCTACAACTAAGCACCCTATTATACAAAAGGAATGCACAAGAAGCATAAAGCTTGGATACAATATTTAAGAACAAAATATTGAACCTAACATTCTCCCCTTTTGGATTCAAGTTTTATGAACAACTTATTAAAAACAATATCAACAAATTCTTCAGACTCTTTAACCGCAACAATCGTCAGAAATTATCAGCATCTTGATATCTTCAAAAATTTATCTTTTAAAACTTTTTACATTTTCCCCATGTAGAAACATTGTAGAAACTCCATCATTGAGTAACAAGTTCTCTTTCTTCAAAACTTTAAAACTCTTAAAATCTCCCCTTATATTTGAACAACTTCAACTCTTTAACAACTTCAAACAATCTCGCCTAATTAATCAACTTCAGAAATTTATCAGCTCCCCTTGAACTTGATAAAGTATTATTTTCAACAATATCCCCAATAACCAGATACATTAATTTATTTTCAACTTTTGTGTAATATCCCCCTTTTCTTTTCAAAACATGGTTAATTTTTACAACCTCTTTCCTTTGCAACACATAAGGAATAATAATCACATTCACCACCCCCCTGATCATAGCAGTAAAAAAATTAACCGTCAGCAATGATCTTCAATAATATTCAGAAACTATCTTCACTAAAATCATCTCTCTTCCTTAATCAAGTTACTCCTTTGAAAAAAAACTTTTCATTCATATCTTCATATCTTTGCATCATGTCCTTGATAACGTTTCTCCCCCTCATGATGATTAGGAGAATCCTGAGCATCATAAACAATCAAAGACGTTAACAAAACACTTGACTTCTTCCCCTCATAAAGATAACATTGTTAGAATAAAATTCTCTCCCCCTTAAAGAAATTTTTATCACCACAAGCAATTTCTCCCCCTTGAAGGTTGGGTAATAGTCTAACATAGAAGCACATTTAGCAACTATTATCACAACAAAATATAATTGTATGGCCAATGTTTAGAGTCGGCAATAATGAATATCTGATAGGACTTCCAGTTATCACTGAACTAAAGTTTCATAACTAACTTCTCAAACTATTCTGGCAATATCACAAAAATATGTGATTTGAATCACAAAGACTCGTGAAAATGTCAAAGAAAAATATCATACAGATATATTTGGCTCAATAGACTCAATATGCACAAAATAAAGTTCAAAGACCAGAGAAGTGTCTTCTTGTTTCAATATCTTAATCTTTCAAATGAAGAATAGATAGATTGTATGATAATGCTCTGTGATATATGAAACAAACACCTTTTGTCAGATACTTGAGTAGCTAGGTGGGGTGACATAAGTAGTCGACACTAGGTCCATGTCTTTTAGCTCACAAACACTCAATCTCTCAACATTTTACCTCAAACACTCCCTTTCAAAATATATCTAACCTAGAGATATGTTTCATAGGTAGGTTCTTCCGACTCTGGATTGACCATTGAAACTTCTAAATTCTTAGCACTCAGAAAATTATTGCACATTTAGAGATATATATGATAAATCTCATGAAAAAAAATGAAGAATGAGTCTTGAATTGATGTATTCAGAAATCATATATATAGAACAAGTTTTGAACTGAGTTGCTCAGAAGCTAAAACATTGAAGATATTTGTTTAGAATTATCAAGAAACAAATTCAACGGCTAAACAGAATGACTCAGTACGCACAGTGTTTATCAACAAATATTCAAAAATTAGAATGTTTAATTGTGAAGAACAAATCACAATTACTATTTCAGATAAGAATGGAAATATTGATATGAAATAATGCACAATGAAGACAATTAGAATTTCAAATGAGTGTATTTCCACCGAAAAATAGCAACAAATATGAGACATGGAAATAACAAAATTTAAGAACAGTTGATTCAGGTATTGAAATTATGCATGTTGAGAAAATACACAAGTATTAACTCAATGAAATATATGTTCAAAGATAGTACTCGTTTTAAAAAAAAATCATTTAAATCCTCACTTCTTAAAATCATAAAGACATTTGAGATCAAAGAAGTGGTTTGAACATTTTTAATATACTCAGAAGTCGTTTTTCTTCTAAGCATATGAAGATCAAGATAAAACAAATTAAACACAAAAAAAAATTGATTAAAAAATATTGCTCAAAAATATTTCGTCGTTCAAAATCCCGCTGAAGAGGGGTTTCATCGCTCACCATTAGTCACTCATCACTCAATTATGGTACCTCATTGATCAACTATGACTCATTGCTCAATACTATGACCTCATAGTACTCCCATCGTACAACACTATGTCCGGATAGTTACTTCATCGCTCAAAATAACTTTGAATATCATCAATCTCTCAAGGTTTGTGTCCAGATACACCCTTCATCGGACAACACTATGTCCGGATTAAGCCTTCATCAGACACACCTTTGTCCGGATTAGGTCCTCATTGGACAAGCCTTTGTCCGGATAAGGCTTCATCTCTCAAGTCTTAGTCTTCTAAAAAATCCAGTAAAAATTATATCAATTAAATTTCAATCTTACATTCACATATGTATAAAAATATTAACTCTTCTTGAAAATAGATCATCTAGAAAATTTCAAATACTCCCCTAGAATTAAATATCCCACACTCAAAATAGTTCAAAATAAAACATTATACTCTCTTTATTCAGATAAGCTCCGGTTCTGAACTGATGTGTTCAGAAACTATTTTAAAGCACAAAATTCCATATGCTCCCCCTCAAACCAAGCATCAATTTATCATGTATTTACTCTTCTAAATTCAGCTCAAGACATGACAAACCTGCAAAAACAGATTATACAGATTCTGGTATCCATACTTTCATGTATTCTAATTTGTTAGCATTGGTTTGGGGTATATTATACATACCATACCATATGTTCGAATAAGAAGTTTTCACTATAAACTATTCTTAGAAAAATCAGATATGCAATAAGTAGCATACCAATTATTATGATACCTGTTATTCCTTTGATTGATAAACTTGTTAGCTCCACATCTTAAACAACAAATATTCTTCTTTCTAAGACTGATCAAATGATTAGTAGATTTGACAATACAAGGTAAAACAGTCTTTGAAGCAAAAGATTTTATAACACCTACAAACTTGTTTTCAACAAAATTATCTGTAGCTTATTTCTTTTTCGAAAACATTTTCTTCATCTTATAATGATTACCTGATTCAATCACATAATCATTGTAATATTGTCGACAAATATGAGATTTGTAGAATGAAGCACCAATTTTAGAAAATCTGCTTGAGTAACTGTTAAATTTGACAAAAGAACTACTACTCTTGCAATTTTTAGCTAAGATAGAGACTCAATTGAACTATCCTTGTTAGAAAATTCTTTAATTTTATGAAATAACTGATCTCTTTCTTTAGTTATTAAAGCACATTTCTTTTCAAAATCAGATCTCATATTCTTTTCAGTCCAGATTAGCTTTCAAATAAGATAATGTCTTTGTAATTTTAGAAATTTTACCTTCAAACTCTGTTCTTTCCTTTTCAAAACCTTTTTTTTCTCCTTTTCAAAATCTTTCCTTTCTATCTCAAAATTTCCCTTCTCATTCTCAGATGCAATATCTAACCATTTCTTCTTCTCAGTTAACTTCTTTGCTATAACAACATTCTTCTTTACAACATTCTATCTTTCTATTGCAAATGACTTTCTCTCATCATCCAAACTCTTCTGCTTAGTTGCAATGCTCTTTGAAATCTCCAAATGTTTCTTCTCAAATTCTTTTTTCTCAGTCTCAATCTTATCTCTTTCCACAATAATTATTTTCTCAAATTCAGATATTTGCTCTAAAAGCTTTGCATTATTCATTTCAAGAACTTTAATCTTCCTTTCAAGAATCTTTCTTTCAACATCAAACTTCTTTTCAATCTCTGTAAAGTTTTCTCTTTCTTTTTCAAGTTCTTTACTTTCAAAATTCGAAACCTTTTTGTTTTTCAGTTCAGATATCCTTTTCTTTTCTTCCTCAAACTCTATTCTTTCAGATTTTAACAAATTTTGCCAAAAACTCTTCTTTCAAAACTTAATTTTCTCAGCTTCATACACCTTTTTAGTTAACTCAGAGTTCTTCTTTAACAATTCAACATTTCTTTCCTAATAATCAGAAGAAAAATCTCTAGAAAGAAATTCATCAATTTGTTCTTGTAAAAACTTCTTTTCCTCATGAACTTGATCATTATCTTTTACCATATCTTTGGCCCAACAAAGATTTGAATGGTTCTCATAAAATATTTCAACGTACTTCTCTTGTTCCTTTTTAAACTTCTTTTCCAAATCAAAAACTCTCTCTTAAGTTCCTTGCTCTTTCTTTATATCATAAGAGCCATTTCAAATACTTCAAATTGATTAATCACACTTGATCTTTAAAACAGTTCAAAACTTAAGAGAAAAAAAAAATTAAACTCTTATCAAACAACAAACAATGCTTATCGGACAACACAAAAATCTGCCAAAACAAGTTATCGGACACCAAAGAAAACAGTCAACCCTTATTGCTCAAAACAACTGATCGTCCAAAACTTTTGTCAACCAAAATCCTTTATCGCACAACCCCATTATCGAACACATCCCTTATCGGACAAGCCTTAACCGGATCCAATCCATATCGGACAACACTTATCCGGATTGGATACTTATCGCTCACAAGTTAAGCAATGAGTAAGGATAGCGCTTAATGCTTTAAGAGATGAAATAGGCTAATCACTTAAGAGTTGAATGATTACCAACTATACAAGTAACAATGGACGATCAATCAAAATCGCCTAAGAGGTATACGATGAGGACACTTTAATCGGACAACAAGTAATACTCAACAAGCGATGGAGATTCTTATCGCTTGATGAATATATTCATCGAGCGATGAAGAACATAGTTAGTCAAAAATCCAGAATTCGATCCAAAGCACTCAAATTCACACAAGAGTGAATAAAATTAACACAAATTGATTCGCAATATGATCAAAAATAGGTTTTCAATACAAAATTTTACCAAAACCGGATCAAATTGTCCAATTTTGATGAAGATTGCAAGAACAGTATATGAACACTCAAGAACATGGATCACTAAAAGAATTCAAAATTGATTCTTGAAATCAATTCAATTATGAAATTGAATGATTCTAATAAATTCCAAATTGAAATTCGAACACAATACAATCAAACAAACATCAAATTTCAAACAAATTATGAGAATTCCCAAACAGTGAATAGAAAGTGTCGATCAAGAAAATGTCCAATTATGATTCAATTTGGTCCGATTCAATCCAATCCAATTCTATAAGTTGTTGTAATCTACTCTGGTACCAATTGATAATCCCAGTAAAGATTAATCAATTACACAATTATGATTCAAGATCACTAATAGCAATAGAGAAAATGTAGAGAGATAAATATTTCAAAGCTCATACGTATTAGATTCTTCAAAGATTACGGAATGACAAAAGCTTCTCTTCAAGCACACTTCACTAACCCAATCTACAACTAAGCACCTTATTTATACGCAAGGAATGCACAAGAAGCATAAAGCTTGGATACAACATTTAAGAGCAAAATATTGAACCTAACAATGCCCTTGAAGAAACAAATTCTAGTGAAGATGAAGAGGATGAAGATGATGATGAGGATCCCGAGATCCTAGATATAGGTACTGACCTTGATGATGATGCCAACGATAATGATGATGATGATTTATCCATCCAAGTCATACCAAGATAGTCTGCTAAAGGAATCTTCTTTAGAGAACCTGCTTCCCAGGAGAGAGATCCTCGCACCAACGCTCCTACTCTTGCAAAGGGAAAGAAGTTGTTAAAGACAACCTTGCTCTATTCCTAGTGGGCACTCAACCAATCTGAGGAGCAAGCACTTCAACCACGTTTGTTCCCTCCACCTAAGAAGCTGAAACTTCTTTTTCTCTACCCATATCTCTCTCTGCAACACCTAACTCAATCTCTCAACCCATATTCCATCTTTTGAAACCCATGAGGGTGATGAAGGTGAAGATGAAGCCTGCAACCTTATTTCCTGGAATTCGTAAAGACAACCTGTGTATTCAGAGGTTGAAGAATACTTGAGGATGGCTCAACTTATAAGTCAACTTGACCAATTTACAGTAAAAGTTTCTCTTCATACCTCTGGATGTGGTGAGTTTGACTTCTTCCCAAAGCTGAACAAGAGGAATCCGTAAAAGCTGAACAAGAGCTAAAGGAACATCAGCATCAACTAAAAGACTACCTGGAGTTACCCAAGACTTTAGATGATCAAGTTCATACAGAAGGGATGCTCATGCAAAATGATCCTCTCAATGCTTAAGCCCTACTCTTGGAAGAAGCTGAACAAAAAAGACAAAAGGTGTTGAAGCTGAAGGATTATGATCTTAATTGGTGCAGAGAAAGGTTCTAAACAAAAATGAGCTCTCATAGGATTTCAAATGTCACAATCAGTGGACGAATGAAAGATGGTGGTCTTTTGTTTTCTATGGTTATCTTCTGGGAGAACAATGATGTTGTCACTGAGTACCCTTTCTTTCTTAGTCAGTATGGTTTCTATGAATGGCTCGAGATTCGACAGGCAATTCAAAAGTCCAAATCTAAGCATAAGGCGTATATTGAAGAAGTTCTAAATGAACTATTCAACAAAGTGTTGAAGATCGTTGAGGTTCCTCCTGTTCCATAGAAGTTCCCTCGAAGAAGAAACATTTTTACTCATGAAGAAGGTTCATCCCACAGAAACGAGCATGAAACAAAATTTTCAGTGGATGAGCTCTTCAAGAACAGGAAGAATCCAGCCATCTCGGTGCTGAATCTATCACTTCCTGAAAAGGGACCCTTTATTCCCAATACACTGCATGTAAAACCTGAATATGGACTTATTTTCATTGACTATGATGGTCAGTACATATTTCAGCGAGTGTCTGTCGAATGTGCTCTTGGCGCATGTAAGGGATGTGACCTATGTTAGGTCCATAAGAGCTCCATCTCTGCCCGTTAGATCACTTAGAGTATCTTCGAACTTGGCTAAATGAAGATATCTATGAAGAGATGATGGACTGCAAGATTCGAAAGAAAATGCTCAGAAGAAAGATTCAAGGAGAAGATATCCCTGATTACCTCAACTTCGACAATCTAGATTAGAAAACCTTTCAATCTTGTAAAACCTTGTATATCTTTTATCTTTTCTTTCATTGTATAGCTTTTATGTATTAAGCCTACCAAAACCAATTGTAATCATTTGTAATATTTTGTCTTGAAAGATATTTCAATAAAATGATCGGTTCACAGAAAAAAGATCCCTAAGAAAAGTAAATGGGATATGTAGTTATGAGTTCTATTTATTTCTTACATTCTCTAACACCTTTCTTGTCAGTGAATACACTCTCAGTATTAAGCTATTTATGTTGTGTAAATTTATTCTTTCCTTGTAATCCTTCACAAATAAAGTAAATTTTCATAATAAATTCCATCAAAGAAAAACAGTAAAAAGGGACATGTATTTTACTAGTACCTTTTTCTTACTGTAATATCCAAACAATTTTCTTTATGTTGCTTTGTCATCATCAAATAGGGGGAGATTGTTGATCCTCTCTCTCAGTGATTTGATGATTATCCTTTTTATCTAATGAAAAGTACTTTGTCTTTATTCAGCTTCAACGATCATCACTGAGTCTGTTCAGAGATCGTTGAACAAGTATTGTATCTCTCAAGAGATAAGTATTCTTCAAGAAGACAAAACTCACACCACAAAGAACTTGAGTGATATAGAATTTACAGCTAAAGACAGAGATAATAAATTCATGATCTGATGTGGTTTCAGTGATAACAAGCTTGTCTACGAACGTATGAAGTCTACTCAAGATTCAGCATACACTGAAGAAACCTTAGAGTTATTCCAGTGTCAGTGATCAAATTAATCTTGTTGATCAGGATTAGTTTTTGTCTTATCCTCATACACACAAAGGACAAACCCATACTTCTCCAAGTAAAGCACTCGTACGGAGTCACCCTATTGTCTCTAAACGTGCTTACCTACTTTGTGAAAGACCACTATTCATATACGGCCAAAAACATGTATATCTGAAGACAAAGGACTAGCTCACCTCTAGAAGCTTGCCACCTGCCTTGTATTGTCTGACTTGCATTTAATGCAATGGGTATAAATAGCTGAGAAGTCTCTCCATCTCAACAATGGGAAGATCAAAAAAATCTACCCAATAAGAGACACCCTCACAAGCACAGACTTCGTAACCTTGCAAAGTTATATTTACTTCAAATGAAGAACACCAACTAAGCTTTTTCTTTAGCGAAGTTATTGTTTCTTCTTCTATCAAGTCTTTCCTTTCTTATTTTTTGCATCTTGTGTGTTTTCTAGATTGTTTTAGATAAGTTATGTATCTTATCTTATTCCGCAAACAATCTGTAAATTCCGTATTGATATTTTTTATCAATAAAGAATTTTAAAAAGTGAAAATTATTGTGTGTTTATATTCATTCCCCGTTCTACAAAATGTTACCTTTGAACTCTTGTAGATCCGTCTGGGACCAAGATTTCCTCTACTGGTGATCCACATATGAACACACTTGGCACCTCCAACACGTGCTAGCCCAAACGGTTTCTTTTCTGCTGGTAGGTGCAAAACAAGTGTAATCGCGTGTGGGTTAGCAAATTGTCCACATTGGACAACGCAAGTGTACATGGGTTATTATGATAGCCACTTCAAGTAATAAGTTGGTAAGAACATAACCATATCCATAAGGACTATAAAATCAAGACCCTATTGTTTCCATGAACTTCAATTAGAGAGGAAGCACATAAGTTAGCTGATTTGGTTAAACAGATTTGATAAAATACTTATCAATTAAAAAAATGATATGTAGCTATGGATTTTCCTCAGATTTCATGTTGAGTGCTTGATCTAGAATAATGCTCATTGTACTATGTGAGACTAGGCACTCTCTTTTCAGAGGTCAGATCAGAACATGTACTAACACCTCTTTGTCAAAGTCTCATATGTTTAACCTTGCCGTTTTGTTAGTGGCGACCCCTAGTGAACCTTCTCATTTTCAATGGAATGTGTATAAACAAATATCAAAGTGTTTAAAATAGACCAACTAGCTCTTACTACTTCAGTGGGTTAGAGTTCATCTCACAGTGCAAATCCAACTCTTATCGGTGTTATAAGAACTTTCTCGAGTTCTCTAGGATCACTCAAGCTCGTGTCACGACATCCTATCCATCTATGGGTTGTGGACAAGACTTTGAACGCATTCAAGTGATCAACTTGTGTTATCATTAGGAGTTATCAAATAAAAAATGACCAAATTGATAAAGGCTTAACAAAATGAAACTACTCAGGAACTTTTCATAAAATCTAGATACTTTTCACTCCTGTATCTCAAAATATGTTTAGCTCATGCTAAATAAGTAAAATAAAACATAAAGCTAAAGATTTAGGTTCAATAAAAAGACGTGATGCCACTCTAGGTCCTAGGATGAACTGGATTACAATACTAGAAAATGAAATTATTGGAAAGTAAAATGCTTACTGAATATTAAAACTAAGATGTTTCTCTACTCTATCTGCTTGATCGCTGCTGTCTAACCACAAGACGAAGATTTTTACTTAAAAATAAAATAATGCCTACTAACTCTAAAACTTAGCTTCACCATTTATACAAGAGGCAAAAAAAGTGGAAAAACAAAAACAGGAAAGAGTTAAAACCATGTTTCCCCCTGCAAAAAAATCTTTCACCAAAATGCATTCTTTTAGCTCTTGGACTACTCTCTTTGTCCTCCAGCCAAAATTAAGCTTAGAGTGTTCTTTAGCAGTTTTTCTACACTTCTTTTGCCACCTTTTCAGCTTCTAAAGCTGTCTTCTTCACAGGGTTGACTTTCAACTTTTCAGATTCGGCGCTCTGGATCCTATTAAGGATGATTTCTTGAGAATAGAACATAAAATCACACAAAATGGTTCAAAACTAATATGGTGAACAATTTCTGCTCAAAAGTGAATATTAGACCAAAAATGTGTGTTTAAGAAGAAAAATGGTCAAATTTGACAAAATAATATTAAAATAAAAGGCATGTAATAACTCTAAAAATTATAGATATCACACCTCCAAAATTAAATCATTACATGTCCTTAAGTAATTAAAATGACAAACTGAAAAGACTCAAGGGGAAGAAATAATGAAATAAGATTAAGGAACTTATCGATTCTTTATCGATGAATGAAGCTTAATCACACCAAAGATTCCCTTAGAATCCATAAGCTAAATTGCAACTTTCATAAACTCAAAGACTATCCTTTCACTTGTCAATTTTTGATCTATAGGGATGATTGGGTTATGGTACATTTGTGGCTTGAAAGGTATTTCCAATTTCTTTGCAATATATTCCCCCAAACTTTCTTGGAATTCTGGTCATCCCTTCTTTTTTATATGGGATTTTTTAAAGATATTTTCAACTTTTTTAGAAGTGGACACTATTGGCTTTGGAACAAGGTACAACAGTTGCAATTGTGAACACTCTAGGTTTATTCGGATATAGTAAACTTTTTGTAGAATGGGCACTCTGGGTTCTCTAGTTTTCTACATGGGTGTTGACCAAAAGTCAACCCCAAACTTAAGACTTCATGATGTCCTGATGGTGACTAAGAAAGCAAAACAAGTGGGCTAAGGGGTAATAAAAGGAATATGTTTAGTATTATTGTATAGCAAAGGAGGCCTACTTCATTTATATAGTGACAAGTTAAGTGTCCAAACTTTAGAAAGCGGGCCATTTAGTTATAAGATCCAAAAGTTGTATCACCCTGAGTTTGGTAAGATCAAACAACATTTAAATACAAAAATAGTAAGTAACTAAAAGCACCTACTAATACAGTAGGGAATTCATGCATTCAAGAATTAAGAAAAGATAACAAACTGTCATCATGGCCAATAGAACTAAACACAAAATGAAGGAAAAAAATATACTTTTTGTTCATGAGCATAAAAGTGGGTACTACAATCCCTGAGAACCATCAGTGGGACCAACTACAATAGGGTTGGCAAATGGATAATCTTCAGGGAAGTGAATAATTTTCTTCAATGCGGGAGTCTCAAAGCCAGGAACATGACAAATACTAGGGGGAAGGATGAAAGTCCCTGTGCAATAATGAGGTCATTGATAGTGAGGAACCTCCTTAGCACTTGGTCTCTACCATGCGTGTAGCTCCAAACAGATCTCATGTCATGCTCTATATCCCTTTTCTATCTTCAATCTTGGTTAATCGAGGGGAAATACTCTTCAGTTCAGCAAGAACTTCCACCATAGGGCCTGAACTTTGGCTAGAGCCACTAGTAGAGTGGGGACCAGCCTAGTGCACTCCAGTGCCATTGGAGTGGTAGTAGAAATATCTTCAAGGTTAGTGGTTGGGGCACACTTTATTTTCTTCAAAATGGTGTTGTTGATAGTGTTGGACACTTTTATCCAACATCACCCTCTACAGTGGGCACTCTAGCATCTAAAATTAGAGATGTCAGAAGAGCAAGGAGAGGAATACTTATTTTCTTTTCTCAACATCTCTCTTCTTTTCCTCCAACTCTCCTTTTTCTCTCTGTTAACTCTCTTCTCTTTTTCTCTTCTGCCTCTTTTTTTCTTTGCTAGTTCTCTTCTCTTTTTCTTCTCTTCATCTCTTTTCTTTTTCTCATCCTCCTAACTTTTATTTTTCTCCTCCTCTGTATCGTCTTCTATGTTCATCTAGATCTGCATTCACGAGTTAAAAGGGAGAGGTGTTTATGCAGGTCTCTTAGCTCGGGCGTTGGTTTCTAGGATTTTGATCGAGAAAATGAGAAGAATGGGAAGTGGGAGGAGATTTTCTTGCAGGGGACTTATGAAGAAATTGTAGGAGATAATGAATATTTGCAAGAATAGAAAGGAACAATTATATTGGGGGGGAGAGAGTCATCGAGTGGTTTTATACATCTCTTTACGCTCGATATTCTTCATCTTTTTGTACTTCTCTTTCAGCTTCAGATACTTATCGTCTTTAGGCCTGAAGGAGAATGAGGTGTTAGAAGATGGGTTCACAACTTTCTTTGACTTGCATTCACTTGCAAAGTTTCCTTTGCATTGACAGTTAAAGCAGATCGTTGAGGCCTTGTCGACTGGACATGACTTTGGCTTGTCAGCCATAGTCAGAGAAGAAGATCTGCAGAAATTACTTTTTTGGAGGGCCAGAGACTCATAAAACTTTGATAGATTAGCGTCTGTTAAGTCCTCAGAGTTAGAGGAATCTAACTCAATGATAGTAAGAGAATAAGAAGAAAGAGGGTATTGAAGGAGTCGCTGAAGAGGTTTCAGAGATCAAAGCTAAAAAGGAGCTTTTGTATTCTTTTGTATCGTTGAGAAGATTCTTTTTCAGCTGACGGGATTGCTCATGATTAAGCAATATCCCATAGAGGGTGCTAAGAGATAGATTGGACATGTCCTTAAACATCTTGAGACACATGGTATAACTATCCCATGTTTCTGGAAAACATTTTAAAAACTTTGTTAATGTCTCATAGTTGGAATATTCTCTTCCAACTGTCCTAAGATCGATAAGAAGACAATTAAAACATTGATGTATTTCAGACAAAGATTCAGATTTTCCACACAGAAAACTTTCGTATTGTCTTACTAAGTTAATCTTCCTCTATTCTTGTACGTCAGATGTACCTTCATATTGAACACAAAAAGTGTCCACATGGATTTCAAGGTTCTTAGCTTCATAACAGAGTAAACCTCCTCAGGAAGAGATATGGCTATCATAGATCTAGCTCTAGTATCTAAAGCCATTTTCTTTATGTCTTCATCACTCCATTGATGAGGAAGTTTTGGAATCTGCCTCTCAGGTATAGCGGCAGTCATAGCAGTTGTAGGAATATTCTCTTCCAGCTGTCCTAAGACCGATAAAAAGACAATTAAAACATTAATGTACTTCAGAAAAAAAGATTCAGATTTTTCATAGAGAAGACTTTCATATTGTCTTACTAAGTTAATCTTCCTCGATTCTTGTACGTCAGATGTACTTTCATATTGAACAAAAAGAGTGTCCCACATGGATTTCAAGATTCTTAGCTACATAACAAAATGATAAACCTCGTCAGAAAGAGACATGGCTATTATAGATCTAGCCATTTTCTTCTTGTCTTCGTCACTCCATTGATGAGGAAGTTTTGGAATCTTCCTCTCAAGTATTGCAGCAGTCATAGCAGTTGCAGAAATTACTAGAGATATTGCGAATGGAACATAAGGTCCATTCTCAATATTGTATGGAATCTCTAGATCCACACCTTCTAAGAAAAGAGACATTCGGTTCTTCCTAAGACTGAAGCTATCTCTAATGAACCTGGGAGGTTTGGCAAGAGAGTCATGACATGAAAGTTGGTGCGTGTGTTTTACAATGCCATTTGAAAATAGTAGATAAATTATCTTAAAGGAAAAAAATAGATAATAAAATACTGCTTTGATATCACTTGTTAATCCCAGACGGATCTACAAGAGTTTAGAAGTAACAGTTTGTAGAAGGGAGTGAATACAAACACACAAATATTTCACTTTTTAAAATCCTTTATTGATAAGAGAAGATCAATACAAAATTGATAGATTGTTTGCAGAATAAGACAAGATACAGAACTTATCTAAAACAATCTAAGAATCACACAAGATACATAAAAGCAAGAAAGAAAAGACTTGCCAAAGAAGATGAAATAACTTTGCTTGAGAATAAGCTTAGTTGATATTCTTCCCTTGAAGTAAACATAACATTGCAAGGTTAAGAAGTATGTACTTGTATGTGTCTCTCTTCTTGGGTATATGGATACGAGAGTCTCCATGGCTATTTATACCCATTTCATTAAATGCAAGTCATATGGTACAAGGATGCGGAAGCTTCTAGAGGTGAGCTTGTCCTTTGTCTTCAGATATATAGGATTTTGGCCATATATGAAGAGTAGTCATTCATAAAGTAGGTAAGCACCTTTGGAGACAATAGAGTGACTCCGTAAGAGTGCTTTACTTTGAGAGGTATGGGTTTGTCCTTTGTATGCAGAAGGATAAGACAAAAACTAATCTTGATTAACAAGAATAATTTGACCACTAACACTGGAATAACTCTAAAGTTTCTTCAGTGTTTTGTTAAATCTTGAGCATACACACATGTTTGTAGACAGGCTTGTTATCACTGAAATCACATTAGATCACAAACTTCTTGCCTCTATCTTCAGCTTTATCTTCGACATCACTGAAGGTTCTTGTGGTGTGAGTTTTGTCTTCTTGAAGAATACTTGTTCCTTGATATTTACGATACATGTTCAACGATCACTAAAAAGACTCAGTGATGATTGTCGAAACTGAATAATTAGAACAAAGTATTTTTCGCTAGGTAAAAATGATGATCATTAAATCACTGAGAGAGTATGGATCAACATCGCTATTTAAATCCTTACAACTCCTATCTATTATAGCCTTTTTTTGTTATTTCTCATCCCTTAAAGATGCTCGGTGTCACTAGGTAAATTACCTAAGGGTCTTGTCTTAACCTTAGAGGCTAACTGTCTTAATTGTATCTTGAAGTCCTCATGGTTTCCTGAGTTTGATTTATGAAACCTTTGAGTAATGAATCTAGTAAGGATGGTTATCTTCCATCTATTGTTGCCTAGGATGATAGTGCTGTCAGGACTGCCCACTTTGAAAGTTCTGTAGAAATTTCCCATTGTGGAAGTGTTATGGGGATTGCGCACTATGAAAGTTCTATGGGTACTGCCCAATATGAAAATTATGGGGACTGCCTACTGTGATGCTGGTTAGGTTGATGAAACCCATGTGGATTATGTGCTCTATTCGGCCCTTGGCTCACCCAGGGGGTTAGAGTCCTTGGTTCAAAGTCTAGGAGAAATTCGGGTGATTTTTCTAATTAGGATTATAAGTCTACAAGATTTACAGCTTCAAGGTTTCTAGTCTAGGTGAAATTCGGGTATTTCTCTAATTCGGGTGATTCCTCAAATTGCGATTACTAGTAAAAAAATATGCTCTTTTCCACAAAAGAACAATGGTACCAGGGAGTTGCGAATGGCCACTAGAGATTGCACTTGATTTTTGTTACCAATAAGTTCAGGTTATTTCTAACCTAATTAGTTAAAGCAAGTAATTGTTTGTTCACGACATTGAATGCATCTATGTCATGTGCTCCTGAGGCAGTCTTTAGACGGATTGCTTGTGGATTTATTTGGTGTTATTGTTGGTCACTTTCTCCAAGATTTGATACCCTTCATTGTAAGTTTTCATTCTAAAAGCTCCATCAATTGTGGCATCTATGATGATTTTGGCAACATTAGAAAGACCATTGTAAAAAGTCTCCAATTGAATGCAATGTAGAATATTATGATATAGGCACTTTTATAGAAGTTCCTTAGCAGTTTCTACGCATATGATACTACCTCATTTGTTCCTTACTGGAATAAAAGGATCTCAATTTGAAACTTGACATTCCTCGGAGGAGGAAAGTATTTTCGTTAAACCTTTTCCGCAAGGTTTTCCCATGTAACAATAGAGTTTGATGGTTGTGAATTTAGCCAGGATTTGAATCTATCTTAAAGGTACAATGATAGAGTTTCAGCGTTAAGGCTTCATCAGTTACACCCGAAAGTTGAAAAGTATCAGACATCTCCAAAAATGATTTAAATGGGAGTGTGGATCCTCAAACAGTAACCCCCAAAACTGACCCATGGTTTTGATCATTTGGAACATCACATGCTTAAGTTCAAGTGTTGTCCAGTGTTATTAGGCTTAAGAATCACAAAATTTTATTGGTTAAATCCCTGAGTGGCATAGTCCTATATCTTTCTAGAAATATGAATTGTAGTCTTGACCAGTTGAGGTGGTGGTGGGTTAAAAGGGATTTTTTCGTTTCCTACCATATTCAAAGTGGGATTCACAGGTGGTTGTCTATTCTTAAATCTACCCATCTGTCTCCTTCTAAAAGTTTTTTCTATTTCAATATCAAGTGGTAAAAGTGGTCCATGTCGGAGCTTGGGGATACAGCATGAGGTGCTTAGAAAAATAAGTTACTTAGGCTCGAATGAAACAAATGTATTGAGATAAAAAAAAATCATGATAGTCCCTGGCAACGATGCCAAAAACGTAGTACGTGTGAAACAAGCGTAATCGCAATGGGTTAGAAAACAATTTACAATGGACAATGCAAGAGTACACTGGTCACTATGATCATCACACAAAGTAATAAGTTGGTAAGGACCATAATCGTATCCACAGGGACTAGACAATCAAGACACTATCGTTTTCATGAACTTCCTTTTACATGTTTCAACTAGAGAAGAAACAAATAAGTTGTTGGTTTTGGTGAAACAGCTTTGAGAAAATACTTAGGAATAAAAGAATGAGATGTAGGTATGGATTTTCCTGAGCTTTCATGTTGAGTTCTTGACCTAGAATAGTGCTAAGTGTACTGCGTGGGAATGGGCACTCTCTTTTGAGAGCCAATGTCACAACACCTACTAACACCTCTTTGTCAAAGTCACATATGTTTAACCTTGCCATTTTGTTAGTGGTAACCCCTAGTGAACCTTCTCAGGTTTGATGGAATGTGTGGAAAAAAATACTCTAATCATCTAAAATACACCAACTAGCGTGCCTACTACTCCAGTGTGTTGGAGTTCATCTCACTATGCAAACCTAACTCTCATTAACGTTATAAGAACTCTCTCGAGTCCCCTAGCATCACCCAAGATCGTGTCACGACATCCTATCCATCTCTAGGTTGAGGACTAGACCTTAAACACATTCAAGTGATCAGCTTGTCCACATCATTGGATTTGTTGAACAAAAGTGACCAACACGATAAAAGCTATACACAAAGAAACTACTCAAGCATTTTTCATAGAATCTGGTACTTTTCACTCATGCATCTCAAAAAATGGTTAGCTCATGCTAAATAAGTAAAAAACATAAAACGAAAAGGTGCAAGAAAACATACCAAAAGATTTAACTTTAATAAAAAGATGCAATGCCCATTTTGGGAGACACTAGATTTCAATATTGGAAAATGAAAACTACTAGAAAGTAAAAAGTTTACTGAAAATTAAAACTAAGATGTTTCTCTACTCTATTTGTTGGATCGATGCTCTCTAATCACAAGACTAAGCTTTTTTACATAAAAATAAAAGGATGCCTACTAACTCTCAAACGAAATTTCACCATTTATACAAGAGACAAAATGGTGGGAAAACAAAAATAGGAAAAGGTTGAAACCACTTTTCCTATCTGCAAAAGGATCTTGCACCAAAAGGCATGACAATAACCTTTTTGTCCTTTAGCTCTTGGACTACTCTCTTTCGTCTCTAGCCAAAATTAAGCTTAGAATGTCCCTTAGCAGCTTTTCTACACTTCTTCTGCCACCTTTTCACCTTCTAAAACATTTCTTCACAGGGTTGACTTTCAACTTTTCAAAGTGGGCACTCTAGATTGTACTGCAGGTGATTTCTTGAGAATACAACATAAAATCACACCAAATGGTCCAAAATCACTATAGTGGACGCTTTCTGCTCAGAAGTAAAGGTTAGACAAAAAATTGGTGTTTAAGAAGCACAATGGTCGAAATTGACTAAAGAATATTAAAATAAAATACATGTAGTAACTCTAAAAAATAGAGTTATTATTTGTATTTTCTCTAGCTAAATCCATAAGGATTCAATCACTTAAAATTGATTTAGTCTATCACCTTATTTATATGGGCTGAATTATAAACAAACTATTATTGAAAATAAAAATTTGTAATTGTCAGTATCATTTATATAATTATCATAAATTATAAACATTTACAAATAATACCCTGTAATTATCATAATTAACTTTAACACTTATTTTCATAATTATCCTCCAAGAATAGATTTCAACAAATGACATGATTTAACTCAGTATCTACAAATGAAGGAAAACATATTTTTAGTGCAACCTTAGTTTATATGTTCCTTGGCATTATTCATGTGTGACATATGTCGTGGGCATATAATAACTTATATTCTCCCACTTGCACATGATACACAGTAACACGGACAGCCGTAAGCGTCTAGCAACATGTCACCGCCTCACAAGGCTTGTAAATGTTCTTTTCCTTGACCAATGTTATTGATCCAATCAATCACATGGTAGAATCGTTCTTTATCCTTTTGCTTCACAATATTTTGTTTTGAACTTAAGGCATAGATCTATCTCGTCCTTTATAGTTTAAAATTATGTTACTCGATGCCAACATATCTTGATTAGACAAGTGTTATTAGTTCAACTAATCCACTTTTCCATGGCCATGTTAACCAATAAGTGGTATCGAGGAGCCCATAAATATCTCTCTCATATTGAGATTAGCAAATCCCATATTGCATGTACAAAACTTATACATAATTCGTGTTATACTGAATATAGCCCTTATGATTACCCAATTAGTGGTAACGTTAGACTATATCAAAGTATGATACTCTTTATTGGTTAGATCCTAATGCACCTCTCATGTCTTAGGATAAAAGTGTTCACCATTTTAGGACTCACCTTATGACGTTGATCTGGGAGACTATTTTGATTGTGGGTCTTTTCCAACGCTTGTGCACTAATAAAAGCATGTGACTTTGGTTACACCTATAACACTTCCAACTTGGACTATGACCAGACTTCACAATGATCTTGATTTATTACCAGTCCCCACTAATAACCGATCAAGGACAATTTTAAATAATATGATCATCATATTTTTAAGGTTTAAACTTGCTAATAAAGAACACAAAAATGTTTAATGTATATACTTGTATCCAATATGCCATAACTAGTAAAAACATAATTGTGTTAATGTTCAACTAAATTTAAAGTTTAATAAAATTTACAAATAAAATTACAAAACCTCAAGCCTATTGCACTAGAGTGAGCATCATGTTTGCTCTTACTCATAGGCTTTCTAAGAGGTTTTGTCAATTTTGTAGTTGAAGCTGCTATCATACTTTGCTTATAGATCTTCCAGCTCATAGCACCACTATTTAACACAAAAATGTATCCCAACTACAATTTAAAGTCATCACAGTCGGTTTTCTAGAAACTACATTTGTATACCCTTGGATACATAGATCTCTTTCCTGATGGTCGTATAACAAAAACATATCCTTAGTTCTTCTCATATACTTTAGGATGTTCTTCAGTGCTACTTAGTGAGCATCACCTAAGTTTGGTTGATATTTGCTCATCATGCTTAGGGCATATGAGACCTCCGGTCTAGTACATGGCATGGAATACATGATAGAACCAATGGTCGAAGCATAGGAACACCTCTTATATGGTTCATGTCCTCTTTTGTACGAGGACAATGAGTCTTGCTCAATTATATGCCATGTATCATTGGCAAGTTTCCTCTCTTAGAAACCACCATCATGAAGTGTTTCAAGATCTTGTCAATGTATATACTTAGATTTATCCAACTAAGAGCTTAGATCTATTTGGATATATCTTTATTCCAAGAATATATGTCGCCTCTCCTAGATTTTTCATCGTGAAACACTTCCCTAGCCAGGTTTTTACACTCTCATGCGTATGGATGTCATTTTTGATGATCAGTATGTCGTCGAGATATAGGATCAAGAATACTACTATGCTCCCACTAAATTTCTTGTATAAACAAGGTTCATCTTCGTTCTTTACAAAATTAAATTCCTTGATTTTCTTGTCAAAAAACGAAGATTCCAACTATAAGATCAGTCAACACATGGACCTTTACAATTTGCATACGTTTTCAGGATCTTGGATGCTTAAAATCTTCTGGTTTTACCATGTGTGTGTCCTCATTAAAAGTTCATTAAGGACACAGTAACGTCCATTTATCATACCTCATAGTCATGATGTGCAACTATGGCAAGAAATATCCTGATAGATTTAATCATAGCTATCAAAGAAAATGACTCATCATAATTGACATTTGGAGTCTAAGTGAAATATTTTCCTACCAACCTATCTTTATAGGTATGTATAATGATGTTCGTTTTTGTTTTGAATACTCACTTGCACCCAACGACCTTGCAGTCGGAAGGTGTATCTACCAAGTTCCAAACTTGGTTGTTTGACACGGATTGTATTTTAGCCTTCATGACATCATATCATTTCTTATATTCCAAATTTGATATGGTTTTCTGGTAGGTTGTGGGTTTATCATGAACCGTATCATCACTGCCAATTAGATAACTATATCTCTCAATCTCTTGACAACTCCTACTCGATCTTCGGATTGTTTGTATCTCGTCATTTTCCTCAACAACTTATTGTGGTTCAACATCATGTTGATGGTTACTGTCAACCTCTATCTCATCTTGTGGTTATTAAATTTCTTCAAGATTTACTTTATCCCTCGTTATGGTATTTTCATAGAATTCACCATGTCACGCAAGAATACCTTGTTCTCATTGGGTTTATAGAAGTAATATCCAACTGTCCCTTTTGGATATCCCACAAAGATGCACTTTTCTGACTTTGGATCAAGTTTTTTAGAATCTTTTTTCTTAACCTAAGTGTCACAACCCCATATTCTCATATAAGAGAACTTTGGCATTTGGTTGGTGCATTATTCAGTATTTAGACAGTTGTTTCTAGGGCATATCCCCATAAACTTTTAGGCAGAGTATTATGACTCATCATAGACCGAATCATGTCCAACAAGATTCTATTTATTCTTCCAAGCATACCATTATGTTGAGGTGTCTGGAGGATTTAGTTGGGGTACGATCCCGCAATCTCTAAAATGATCAATAAACCATTGACTTAGATATTCGTGACCCCGATCCGACCAAAATACTTTTATCTTTTTTTCAAGTTGATTCTCTACTCCATTTTAAAAGTCTTAATATTTCATAGCCTTCACATTTATTCTTTATTAGGTAAACATATCCACATATACTAAAGTCATTAGTAAAGGTTATGAAGTAGCGATGACCATTTCCTGTGATTGAACTAAAAGGCACACATACATCAATATGAATTGACTCTTAACATTTTTGTATCCCTTTCGATTTTGCCTTTAAAAGGTGTCTTTGGCATCCTGTCTAATTATAAGATTCGCGTGTATCATATGAATCATCACATGATTCCAAGACTTCGTCTGTCTAGAGTTTGGCTATGCGTTTCTTGTTTATATATCCAAGATGACAATGTTACAAGTCTGATATAAGCCACACTTAATTCATTTATAGTGTACATTACATTGATTCGTAATGAAAACTATTTTGCATATCAGTTTCATAAATACCATTGTGTAGTTTAGCCACAAAACACAAAACATTATTAAGATAAGCAAAAATCGCATTATTATCGAAAGTAAACATAAATCTAGTTTGTTATAACTGAGAAATTGAAATTATATTCCTAGTAATTCTAGGTACATATGAACATTTGCTAAGTGCCAAAGTGAGACCATTTAGCAGCTTGATATCATATATGCCTTGAGAAACAACAACTACTTTAGCTTCACTGCCCATCCTTAGTTCTAATTGGTCTGATTTCATCTTATCTTTACTTCTTAGACCCTGTAGAGTAGTATAAATACGAGTATCACACCCGATATCCAATACCCAAGAGTCATAATTAGTAGTAAACAAATCAATGGTAAACATGCTTGAAGCTCTGGCGGAAGCAGCTAGTGCTTCTTTTGCTCTGCCAGTAGAGCTGGGCAGTTTCTCTTTCAGTGCCCCTTTTGGTTGCAGTTGAAACAAACCACGTCCTTAGGAATCTTTTCTTTGTCCTTGTCTCTGTTGGAACTATCAACTTTAACTTTTCCCTTGGCATCTACCTTTTTTTCTTGACTATCCCACTTTTAGGTCTAATTAACAAAACCTGTTTTGCATTGGATAAATCCAACTTGTATTTTTATATTTCTCTCAGCATTTTTAAGCATGCCATGAAGCTCTGTGAGGGTTTTGTCCAAACCATTCATATTATAATTTAGAACGAACTGTTCATATGATTTGTGTAGATAATTGAAAAACAAATCGACTCCTAATTCCTTTTCCAGTGGGACGCCAAGACTATCAGTTAGTCAATAGACCCTTTCATTTTCAAAACGTGGGTACTAATCGATGAGCCCTCAGTCATCATACACGCATGCAATTTCCTAACTTTATCAAAGCTCTCCTGCATGCCTGTAACTGAAACATAGACTTCAGTGAGGATATCATATATCAGGCATACATTTCTTTAAGGCAATAACTCGGGAGTCAAAAAGGCAAGCAGTAGGAAACTAATACTCAGTGAGTCATTTTGGTACTTATCATAAGCAGCTTTTACTTCAGCTGAAGTAGTCCAACCAGAATCATTTGGAGGAGGGTTCTTTAGAACGTAGGACTTCTTTTCATGCCTAAGGATGACCCTTAGGAAAAGAAACTATTCGAGGAAGCTTGTCTCGTTCAGTTTTTTTCTTATCAAGGATTGACCGCATCATAAATTGGGATAATTTTGAATCGTTTGCAATTGAGGTTGTGCTTGAGGTGTTAGCAGACAGCTACAAAATTAAGTTCAATTTTAGTAACTTTAAAAGCTCAGATAAATGAATTAACCTTCCAAAAATCATTTTTATTTGAGCTAAGATCTATATTTCACCTATTTTCATATTGGCCAAATGCAAATGTCTATGGAAATAGGATATTTAGGTAGGCATCATCAATTACGTTCAATGTAACTCTTAGGTATTCATGGGTTTCTATCTGAAATATCATATATTGGAATTGGTGTTTTAATCCCACTATTCTGCCTTGAAAATACTCATAAATAGTTAATGCAACTGTCTATGATATTTTAAAGTAAACTAACCATACTAAAGTATCGTAATCCCACCTAAATTCTTCATTTAGGGTTTATAGTGATCAGTGGTCCAAAACACGATTATTTAAGTTAATGACCAATGCAACTGTTCGCTAAAATCTCGTTGTTCTAGCGCCTTGTCTAACATTACGATCATCCAACATGATTGGCAAGGCTCTTACCATACCAGAATTCATAAGTCTTAACAAGTACCTTAAATGGGCGACGTATAGTTTACATTTGTGAAATGTTTGGATTTTAAGAAACATTCTATGCTTTTAATGTAAGACCCGAGTTTTAAAAAAAACACATTCTCGTTAGCTTACCCAAATTGTACCGTACTTAAACAACGGTCGATAATTATTGAGGGGTTAAAACTGTCAAATTAATAAACTTATTATAATATATATATATATATATATATATATGAGAGTAATAAAAAAAAACACATACCATCGCTGCTTCTTCTTTCATCTCGCCTCTCATATCTCTGTCTAACTTTTTCTTCTCTCTAAGATATTTCTCAAATCGTTGAAGCAATCGAAATAACGATTATATATTCGGAATCCACTCTTCGAACCCTTCATAAAGGTATAAATTTCATTCACTTTTATTAGGGTGTTTATGTTAGCATTTTTTTAGACTGGTTTATAAATTATGTTATGTCTAAGTTTACAGATGGATATTGTTATAAGTATGATATATTTCATGTTTAGAATGCTAGGATTGGTTAAATTGATGTAGAAATTAAAAGGGTAAATTATGGTTAGATTTGGTGTATATGTTTAATTGCACACCAATTGTTCGATATAATGCCGAAAAGAGTAAAATTGCATGATTAAGCTTAGGTTAACGACCATTGGACTTGTTTTACGGTTTAGTATGTTGAAGTATTTTTATAACACGTAAATGTAGTGAGTCATGAAAGTTGGATTATAAAATTTAGTACGGAATTGCGGAATTGGATTTTACCGACTATGCAGGTCTATACTTTGATAGTGTATAACTTACAAACCGTTAGTCGGAATAAGCTCATATTTTGCAGTTAGAAATCCCTTAATGCATACTACAACTTTCATGTAGGATTGAAAATCCAGTTATGACTCTAAATGGCTCGAAACAGTGTGTTTTTGTGGTTGTTTGCAATGTATTTAGGATTGATCTGCTGTTTTATAAAATCCGTATAAAATAGATGGATAATCCAAATGAAGTGATTCGAAAACCAGTAGTTTCAACACATATCATACTGCAACTTTCATTTAGCTAGTATTTCTTTATTGATCTCTAAGTGTGGGAAAAATGCTCCTGAAAATGAGGGTCAAAAGCTATTAAAAGTCGAAACGGAATTATATAAAGCTAAGTGTTGAGTCGATTTCTTAATGCATATCCGGCCATCCCGTTTGAAGATTAAGTTGTTTATAAACATGTAGGACCTAAGTAATTTATTAGTAGAATTAGGATATGATTTTACGTTATTTAAGTAATAACCGATTTGCGCATTTGTTAGGCACACGAGGAAGTCGAACTTTACCGTGAATCCCGTTTGATCGTTTTTACTTCTCTATTCTGCCTAAGGTACGGATTTCACTTTCTTTGAATCTTGGGCAACTAGTTGTTGTAGTTGACCATTCGTAACGGTGGTTCACCACTTTGTGATTGATCACTTGAAAGTGGTCAATAAATTACATATATATATATATATATATATATATATATATATAAACTCTTGAATCTTTATAGTAAACTCTTGAATATTTATCGTAAACACTTGATTTTAGTTCATTGAATTGTATGTTTGAATCTTTCAAGTTTGTTAAATTGATTTTCATATTTTGAAGTAGTTTCGAGTTTTATGAAGTACTTTCAAGGTTGACTTTTTATGAATGTCATCCGGGTAGTGGCACATATTTAGTTTTATTGGTTTTCAGAACAACCCAATTAATGGGCACATTATTTGGGATGCCTTCTATGGCGGCTTTGTAGTCATGGCGTCCTGTAGGTGAACTCGGTCCACAGGGTTAAGCCCAATAGTGGCTTACGTGAACCCACCTTGTGGACTAGGCCGATTTTATTGGCTCCAGGGCGGATGGATCGATCCTAGGATTACCCACCATGTGACCATGGTTAAACTCACGGGAGACTCGGGATGTGTGCCCGCATGCCGGCCTGATAGTTCGTGTGTTTTGGCCATCCCACGAACACTACAAGAATTGACGGATTGTGTTTAAATGATGTTTTGAAATGAGAACTGTGAAACATCTTGATATTTTTGAATTCAGTTTAATTGATTTTTAAGTCTTCTGCTTTATTATCGATCTTACGTATTATTATTTCAAATTTATATCACAATTTGTTCACTGAGCCCCGTGCTCAGCCATGTTCTTGTTTTCTGACACGGCAGGTTCCAAGTGATATTGATAAGGGACGGGACTTGAGATTGAACGTTTGATTTTTTTTGGAGTTGGTAAACTCGTTTGTAAATGTATATATTCTAAGCTCAAATAGTTGTTAGAATGTAATATTTTGGATGTAAATCATGTTTTAGAAGTTGATCTACGTTTGGAGTTTATTAGTAGCTTTGCAATGTTTGTGTCTTTGAATTAAGTCCCATTAGTGACACCGCCCGTTCCGGACCACGGGGACGGGGGATGTTACAAATGTGGTATCAGAGCATAGGTTTTGACTTGTAGATAAAGTAATCTTGACTTATGAGAAATGAGTAGACATAAGAATGGGTATGCTAGACTTTAATTCTATCTACTGTTTTTCTGATCCATAACTATTTTGAATTCTGATTTTCATGTTGTTTTATTTTAGAATGTTGTGACGTGGTCGCCCATGCAAATCCAGATCTCAATCTGAGTGTAAACCAAACCCCAACCCCAATCCAATGAGGGTTGGAAGTGAACCCCAATATTGCTGATGTGGTCCGTCAGACCATGTTGTAAAGCCCAACCCACACATTGTATATAACACATATTTCATACAAAAGAAATACATGATATTATCCCATTCAGGTCCTTTAGTACAAGAATCTAACATGACCAAATACAAGGTCCAAAAATTCAAATACATTTCTTGTACTAATCAATCAAAACTGTACATCACTACAGATCTTCAAGCAGAAATGCATATAGGAAAATATCAAATTTTCCCCTTTCCCTTACTGACCATACCTCCTGCAACACAYAGTTAAAATCACAAAACGAGGGTTAGACCAAAAGGTCTAGTGAGATACCCTATTTATGTCATTGYAGGGTGAAGATCACCAAAATCTTTATGAAAAACAATTACTCATATATATACATAAAACCAAATCCTTTCCATTTATCAAGCAAAGCATTCAGCTATATAAATCTCATACCTCTGAACTATTCAGGTTTCATATAATGCCACTTTTAAAYCTTCTCAAATCAAATAAGGTTTATATAAAGTTTCTGGCCAAACCTGATGGTTTCTCCTCAATAACATCCAGACTATGAATTCCAATAAGAACCTTGATCCTAAATCTTTAAATCACAAAGAAATAAAGATTCCAGAACACGGTAATCTTAAAGGATATAATAGAAAGAGTTATATCATACAACACACATACAAATGCCACCCTTATATCCAAAGGTACACCTCTCCTTGATATGCCACCCTTATCCCATGGTACACCTCTCCTTGATATGCCACCCTTAGTTCCTCATCAAAATATTTCACAAATAATTTCAAATAGACCGCAGCCATTGAAATTATTATCAATACAAAATCATTTATTTCAAAACTTCCTTTTTATGATAAAATAACATTTTTATAAAAAACACAAGGCATAACTTCAAATCCGTCACTTGATTTAGCCGGACTTCATCTCGGGTCAACAATCCGGACAACATACCGCATAAAGCTTGACCGATTTAACACTTAGAATCAAAATCAACAACTTTGTCCGGATAACAAGTCCGGACAATACCCCGCTCACAACTTAACCAATTTAACATTTAGAATTAAAATCAACTTTGTCCGGATAAAAGTCCGGACAATACATCGTCCAACCTTTGTCGGATTTAAAACAATCCGGACAATACATTGTCCAACCTTTGTCCGATTTAAAACAATCCGGACAATACATCGTCCAACCTTTGTCCGATTTAAAACAATCCGGACAATACATCGTCCAACCTTTGTCCGATTTAAAACAATCCGGACAATACATCGTTTAAGCTTTGTCCGATTTAAAACAATCCAGACAAGCCTTGTTCGGTTTAATACCCGGATAAAACACTTTAAAGTAAAAGACTGATTTTTTTCCAACAATAAACAAGATTCATATAAAACCAGTAATAATTTTATGCAAGAGAGTTTAGAAATTACTCACCTTGAAAAACCTTTTGAAATCAAATACTTGAAATCAGCTTGATCTTGCAATCCGGTCAACTCTTTTCTTTAAATCGCACAATCTTTCTAAAAAGGCAAGAAGAAGAGAATGGAGGCTAAACCCTCCTTTTATACTTTCCTTTTAGGGAAAGTCGGCTAACAGCCCCTTTTCTCACAAAAAAACTCTCATGCACATGCATGTACACACATACCATGTACTCATATAACATGCATGTATGCATATATATATATATAAATATAATTCTATATATACATATATAATTTTGCACACACACACACACAGACACACATCGAATCCCATACATGCATCCATATTATGCATATAATTTCATATACTAGCATGATCAAATATAACAATTTATCATGCTGTCATGTAATCATTTAATCAGATAATCACATATTATTTACCTT
>NW_020200574.1:21676-123161 GCF_001531365.2 Cynara cardunculus var. scolymus | reverse complement strand
TCTACAAAATTCAACTTACTGTCTAATTGAATCTCTGGCAATGGTATAGCTAGATTCGGATCAGCCAAACATTTCCGCATATTCGACACATGAAAAGTGTTGTGAATCATACTCAGCTCTTCTTGCAGCTCTAATTGATATGCTACTGGCCCAATTCGCTTACATATTCTGAACGGCCCCACATACCTTGGACTGAGCTTTCCTTTCTTTCCAAATCTGATGACACCCTTCCATGGAGAAACTTTTAACATCACAAAATCACCTATACCAAACTCAATTGGCTTTCGACGATTATCCGCATAACTTTTCTGGCGATCTTGTGCTGTTTTGATTCTTTCACGGATCTGTTCGATCTTTTCAGAAGTTTCTTGAACAATTTCAGGACCCGTTAGCTGTTTTTCACCCATTTCATTCCAACACAACAGCGTTCGGCATTTACGTCCATACAACACTTCATACGGTGCCGCTTGGATACTAGAATGGTAACTATTGTTATACGCAAACTCTATTAATGGCAAATGATCTTCCCACGATCCCCCGAAATCAATAATACAACTTCTCAACATATCTTCGAGAGTTTGAATAGTTCTTTCACTCTGCCCATCAGTCTGCGGATGATAAGTTGTACTTAATCGAATTTTAGACCCCAAAGCTTTCTGTAATCCTCCCCAGAACTTTCAAGTAAATCGACTATCTCTATAAGAGATAATAGACAAAAGAACACCGTGTCTGGTAACAATTTCTTTGATGTAAATCTGCGTTAGCTTTTCTAAAGAGTATTTCTCTCTTATTRGTAGAAAATGTGCAGATTTAGATAAACGATCCACAACTACCCAAATTGCGTCATACCCCTTTGAAGTTCGTGGTAACTTCATAACAAAATCCATGGTTATGTGATCCCATTTCCATACAGGTATTTCCAAAGATTGAAGGCTTCCATAAGGCTTCTAATGTTCAATCTTGACCTGTAAACATGTCAGACACTGTTCCACATACCGAGCTATATCTCTTTTCAATCCTGGCCACCAATAAAAAGATTTTAAATCTCGATACATCTTATTGGTGCCTGGATGGATAGAGTATCGGGATTTATGACTTTCATTTAATATCATTCGCCCTTGAAAGCACATTAGTCCTTCATCATTCTGTTCCAAGGTTGAGATCATCTTACCCAACTTTTCTGTTTTAACAAATTCTTCTTTCACAGCTTCTTGTTGATATTTCTGAATTTTTTTACGAATATCAGGGATCAAATTCATTCTCATTGCTACAGTTTTAATGGTTCCACTCTTTTCCTTCCTGCTCAAAGCATCAGCCACCACGTTAGCTTTTTCTGGGTGGTAAAGGATTTCACAATCATAATCATTAACTAACTCAATCCACCGACGCTGTCGCATATTCAAATCTTTTTGGTTGAACAAATGTTGTAAACTTTTATGGTCAGTATAAATCTGACATTTCGTTCCCAGAAGATAGTGTCTCCAGATTTTCAAAGCAAATACCACTGCAGCTAATTCCATGTCATGGGTTGGATACTGCTTCTCATGATCTTTCAATTGTCTTGACGCATAAGAAATCACTTTTCCTCTTTGCATTAGAATGCATCCCAACCCTAACTTTGAAGCATCGCTGTAAACTGTAAAGTCTTCGGATCCATCTGGTAGAGTCAATACTGGTGCGCTACAAAGATGATCCTTTAATAGTTGGAAAGCTTCTTTTTGTTCTTATTCCCACTAAAACTTGACATTCTTTCGAGTCAATTTGGTTAATGGCACAACTATTTTTGAAAAGTCCTGAATAAACTTACGGTAATAACCGGCCAAACCCAAAAAGTTACGAACTTCAGACGAAGTTTTTGGAGCTTCCCATTTTTCAACTGCTTCTATTTTTATTGGATCAACCTTTACCCCTGATTCTGAAATGACGTGACCCAGGAACTGAACTTCTCTTAACCATAACTCACATTTAGACGATTTAGCATATAGCTTTTCTCTTTTTAATAATTCCAGTATCAGACGAAGATGTTTTGCGTGTTCTTTAATTTTAGAGTATATAAGAATATCATTGATAAATACAATAACAAATTTATCAAGATATTCCTTACATACCCTATTCATCAAATCCATAAAGGTTGCGGGCGCATTATTAGACCGAATGGCATAACTAAGAATTCGTGATGCCCGTACCTTGTTCTGAATGCTGTTGTGGCAACATCTTCTTCCCTGACTTTAAGCTGATGATACCCTGATCTTAAATCAATTTTGGAGAAATAACTTGCTCTTACCAATTGGTCGAACAAGTCATCAATCCTCGGTAAAGGATACTTGTTTTTTATTGTTAACTTATTCAGTTCATGATAGTCTATACACATTCGCATAGACCCATCCTTCTTCTTAACGAATAAGACCGGAGCACCCCAAGGTGAAGTGCTGGGCCTAATAAATCCCTTATCAGATAAATCTTTTAACTGTGCAACCAGTTCTTTCAATTCAGATGGAGCTAAACGGTACGACGCCTTTGCTACTGGTACAGCTCCTGGTATAAGATCGATTCGGAATTCAATAACTCTATCTGGTGGTAATCCAGATAAGTCTTCCGGAAAAACTTCTGGATATTCACTAACAATCGGAATCGATTCTTCTTTTCCTTTCTCTTTCTTTAAATCAATTACATACGCCAAATATCCTTGGCACTTTTTTCGAATACTTTTCTAGGCTTTCATTACTGAGAAAATGCTGGTATGATGATTCTGACGATCACCATAAATAACAATTGTTCTCTGGTCTGGAAGAATAATTCTGATTATTTTCTGATTAAAAACAATACTAGCCTGATACTTTGCCAACCAGTCCATACCCACTACTACGTCAAATTTTTTCATTGGCATGAGAAATAACCGGATCGGAAGTTCACAGTCCTCAATAACAATAATACAGTTATTGAACACACTAGTAACAGTTTCCTAACTATTAGCAGTATCAACTACTAACTCATCATCAAGTAGCATAGAATTCAGACATGTAGTTTGAGCAAACAATGGTGATACAAACGAAAAGTTTGCACCCGAGTCAAATAACACCTTAGCACGTATTGAATTCAGAAGGAATGTACCTGTTACTATATCCGGTGATGCCTCTGCCTCATTCTTAGTCATCTGGAAGGATCGTCCCCGTGCCCCTTCTTGCCCTCCTCTATTCACAATAGGTCTTCCCCGTGTACCCGACGCATTACTCCCCATTGTTAACTGCAGAGTTCTTAACAAGGGACAATTTGGTCGAATATGATCCGGAGAATTGCAATTAAAACATCTTCTGTTAGCCGGGCAATTTCTAGACAAATGACCTGCTTCGCCACACTTATAACATTTCCTTGGGTCCATCTTACATTCACCCTGATGAATTTGTCGGCACTGTGAACAGACTTTCTCACCAATCTTTTGTTCCGATCTGTTATCATATCTTACAGTTTTCGGCCCTCGAAAAGATGAAGGTCCCTCTCATTTTCTTTTCTCCACAACCTTTCCTTCTGATTGTCTATTCTTATTTCGTTCGGTCACCTCAGCTGCGTCCACCGTCAATGGAAAGGTATTGGGATTCATAGCAATAACAAATTCTATAATTGAGGGTTTCAAACCCCAGATATACCTTTCTATTTTCCTGGATTCAGTCGAAACATAATGTTCAGCAAAACGAGAGTATTCAATGAATCTTTCAGTATACTCCCGAACTGTTTTATTTCCTTGCTCTATTTTCAAGAAATCTTCCTCCATTTGTCTCACTGCCGTTTTAGGACAGAATTGATTCTTGAATCTATCCATGAATTCTACCCAAGACAGAGTCTGTAAAATATCTACTTTGGTAGATGATTCAACTTCCCACCAGAATAAAGCATTTGACTTTAATACAGAAACAGTAAATCGAACTTTATCTGTTTTCGGGTACCATCAACTTCGTATCCAAGATTGTGATATTCCGAAAACCGCATTTAGAACTCGCTATGGGCACTACGAATTCTTAGTAATGCCTTTTGGGCTAACTAATGCTCCAGCGGTCTTTATGGATCTTATGAATCGGGTTTTCAAGGATTATCTCGATGAATTTGTTATCGTGTTTATTGATGACATCCTGATCTACTCAAAATCAAGAAAGCAACATGATCAACATCTTCAAATTGTTTTGGAGATTCTTCGAACAAAAATTTGTATGCAAAAATTTCCAAATGCGAATTCTGGCTCGATCAAGTGTCTTTTCACGGACACGTAATCTCTGCTGAAGGTGTGAAAGTCGACCCGGCGAAAATTGAAACCGTCACTAATTGGTCACGACCTATGAACATATCTAAAGTTCGTAGTTTTCTGGGTCTGGCTGGTTATTATAGACGATTCGTTGAAGGTTTCTCTAAAATATCTCTGCCGCTGACCCGATTACTTCGGAAAGAAGTCAAATTCAATTGGGGTTCCGAACAAGAATCTAGTTTTGAGGAATTGAAGCATCGATTGGTTACCGCACCTATTCTTGTATTRYCRTCTGGYACTGGTRGGTTTCAAGTTTATAGTGATGCTTCAAAGAAAGGTCTCGGTTGTGTTCTTATGCAACATGGAAAATGATCGCATATGCTTCTCGCAATTAAAGCCTTATGAGGTCAATTATCCGACTCACGACCTCGAATTGGCTACAGTGATCTTCGCACTCAAGATCTGGCGTCACTATTTGTACGATGAGACCTGTGAAGTTTTCGCTGACCATAAAAGCCTCAAATATATCTTTACTCAAAAAGAGTTAAATATGCGTCAACGAAGGTGGCTCGAACTTCTGAAAGATTACGATGTTCGGATACAGTATCATCTGGACAAAGCTAATGTAGTCGCCGACGCTTTAAGCCGTAAAGTTGTGGAACAAGTTTCTTCTTTAATTGCTTCTACAGAGTTGGCTTTGGAGATTAAACAGTTCGGACTAGAAATCTTTCCGAATTTGCAAACGGAAATTATGTCGAATCTAATGGTAGAACCGACTCTAATCTCTCGAATCAAAGAAGCCCAGCAAGATGATAGTGAATTATGGACATATTTCTAGCAGGCACAAGAGAATTCTAGTCCAGAGTTCAGAATCGATGATGATTACGTGTTGTGGTTTCGGGATCGTCTTTATGTTCCGAATAACTCGAAACTTAGAGATCTAATTCTGACCGAAGCTCATAACTCTATGTTTTCGGTTCATCCTGGCACAACAAAAATGTATCGTGATTTGAGGAACCATTTTCTGGTGGATTGGAATGAAGTGAGATATCGCCGACTTTGTAGCTCATTGTCTCACTTGTCAAGAAGTTAAAATTGAACATCAACGTCCGGGTGGTGTTCTCCAATCGTTGAACATTCCAGTATGGAAATGGGAGCACAAAACTATGGATTTTGTAGTCGGATTACCCCGTACGATCTTGAAACACGATGAAATCTGGGTAGTGGTAGAGCGACTGACAAAATCGGCTCATTTTCTTCCTGTCCGACAAACTTGGTCAATTGATAAGCTGACCGAAGTTCTCCAACGTGAGATTATGCGTCTTCATGGCACACATGTAACGATTACCTCCGATTGAGACCCACGTTTTACATCTCGAATTTGGGATGGTTTACATAAAACTTGGGGCACACGTTTGAATTTTAGTACAGCCTTTCATCCACAAACTGATGGGCAATCTGAACGCACAATTCAAACATTGAAGGATATGCTCCGAGCATGTGCGTTGGAATGGCATGGAAGTTGGGATAACTACTTGTACCTAATTGAGTTCTCCTATAATAATAGTTAGCAGTCGAGTATCGACATGGCCCCGTATGAAACACTTTATGGCCGAAAACTTCGAACACCGACTTGTTGGAATGAAGTTGGAGAACATATTTTAGAAGACCCAAAAATAGTACAAGTTACTACCGAGAAGGTCGAAATTGCACGTCAAATGATGAAAGAGGCTTAGCCTCGTCAAAAGAGCTACGCCCACTAGCGACGACGACCTATCGAGTTCCAATCAGGTGAGAAAGTCTTCTTGAAAGTTTCCCCCGACTCGTGGTATTAGACGTTTTGGTCTCAAAGGGAAGCTCAACCCGAGATATATTGGCCCTTCTGAAATTCTGGAAAGGGTCGGAGCTGTGGCCTACAAGTTAGCTCTACCGCCACAATTGTCCCATGTACATAATGCGTTTCATGTCTCTTCGTTGCGATGATACAACTATCATCCCCTACACGTCATTGAATATCCTTTGGAGCACATAGAGCCAGATCTATCTTATCACGAGGAGCCTGAGACAATTCTTGATCACGATGAGAGAGGTACACGAAAGAGAGTGATCCCTTTTGTAAAAATTCTTTGGAAGAATCACTCGGAACGTGAGGCGACGTGGGAAACTGAAGAACATATAAGGCGGGAGTACCCAGAATTCTCAAACTAATGTAAGTTTTCTATCTCTAAAGTCGATTTCGGGGATGAAATCTCCTTTTAAGGGGGGGAGAATTGTAAGACCCGAGTTTTAAGAAAAAACACATTCTCGTTAGCTTACCCAAATTGTATCGTACTTAAACAACGGTTGATAATTATTAAGTGGTTAAAACTGTCAAATTAATAAACTTATTATAATATATATATATATATATATATATCTATATATATATATATAAATGTAATAAAAAACACATACCATCGCTGCTTCTTCTTTCATCTGAATCGCCTCTCATATCTCTGTCTAACTTTTTATTCTCTCTAAGATATTTCTCAAATCGTTGAAACAATTGAAGTAACGATTATATATTCGGAATTCACTCTTCGAACCCTTCATAAAGGTATAAATTTCATTCACTTTTATTATGATATTTATGTTAGCATTTTTTAGACTGGTTTATAAATTATGTTATGTCTAAGTTTACGGATGGATATTGTTATAAGTATGATTATTTCATGTTTAGAATGTTAGGATTGGTTAAATTGATGTAGAAATTAAAAGGGTAAATTATGGTTTTATTATGGTTACATTTGGTGTATATGTTTAACCGCACACCAATTGTTCGATATAATGCCGAAAAGAATAAAATTGCATGATTAAGCTTAGGTTAACTACCATTGGACTTGTTTTATGGTTTACTATGTTGAAGTATTTTTATAGCACGTAAATGTAGTGAATCATGAAAGTTGGGTTATAAAATTTAGTCGGGAATTGCGGAATCGGATTTTACCGACTATGCAGGTCTATACTTTGATAGTGTATAACTTACAAACCGTAAGTCGGAATATGCTCATATTTTGCAGTTAGAAAGCCCTTAATGCATACTACAACTTTCATGTAGGATTAAAAATCCAGTTATGAATCTAAGTGGCTCGAAATAGTGTGTTTTCGGGGCTGTTTGCAATGTATTTAGGATTGATCTGTTGTTTTATAAAATCCGTATAAAATAGATGGATAATCCAAATGAGGTGATTCGAAAACCAGTAGTTTCAACACATATCATACTGTAACTTTCATTTAGATAGTATTTTCTTTATTGATATCTAAGTGAGGGAACAATGCTCCCGAAAATGAGGGTCAAAAGCTATTAAAAGTCGAAACGGAATTATATAAAGCTAAGTGTTGAGTCGATTTCTTAATGCATATCCGGCCGTCCCGTTTGAAGTTTAAGTTGTTTATAAACATGTAGGACCTAAGTAATTTATTATTAGAACTAGGATATGATTTTACGTTATTTAAGTAATAACCGATTTGCACATTCGTTAGGCACGCGAGCAAATCGAACTTTACCGTGAATCCCGTTTAATCGTGTTTACTTCTCTATTCTGCCTAAGGTACGAATTTCACTTTCTTTGACTCTTGGGCAACTAGTTGTGATAGTTGACCCTTCGTAACGGTGGTTCACCACTTTGTGATTGATCACTTAAAAGTGGTCAATAAATTACGTATATATATATATATATAAACTCTTGGATCTTTGTCGTAAACTCTTGAATATTTATCGTGAACACTTGATTTTAGTCCATTGAATTGTATGTTTGAATCTTTCAAGTTTGTTAAATTGATTTTCATATTTTGAAGTAGTTTCGAGTTTTATGAAGTACTTTCAAGGTTGAATTTTTATGAACGTCATCCGGGTAGTGGCACATATTTAGTTTTATTGGTTTTCAGAACAACCCAATTAATGGACACATTATTTGGGATGCCTTCTATGGCGGCTTTTTAGTCATGGTGTCCTGCAGGTGAACTCGGTCCACAAGGTTAAGCCCAATAGTGGCTTACGTGAACCCACTTTGTGGACTAGGCCGATTTTATTGGCTCTAGGGCGGATGGATCGATCCTAGGATTACCCACCATGTGACCGTGGTTAAATTCATGGGGGACTCGGGGTGTGTGCCCGCACACCGGCCCAATAGTTCGTTTGGTTTGGCCATCCTACGAACACTACAGGAATTGACAGATTGTGTTTAAATGATGTTTTGAAATGAGAACTATGAAACATCTTGATATTTATGAATTCAGTTTAATTGATTTTTAAGTCTTCCGCTTTATTATCGATGTTACATATTATTATTTCAAATTTATATTACAATTTGTTCACTGAGCCCCGTGCTCAGCGGTGTTCTTGTTTTCTGACACGGCAGGTTCCAAGTGATACTAATAAGGGATGGGACTTGAGATCGAGCATTTGATTTTTTTGGAGTTGGTAAACTCATTTGTAGATGTATATATTCTAAGCTTAAATAGTTGTTAGAATGTAATATTTTGGATTGTAAAACATGTTTTAGAAGTTAATCTACGTTTGGAGTTTATTAGTAGCTCTGCAATGTTTGTGTCTTTGAATTAAGTCCCGTTAGTGACATCGCCCGTTCCGAACCACGGGGACGGGGATGTTACATTTAAAAACGTTTGATTTTAGTTCTAGTTAAAATTTTGTTTTTTTAAAAGCTTATCCAAAAATCAATTTAAAAAATTTATGTTTTGAATTTATTTAAAAATGTTTTGCAAACATTATAACAATAACTGTAAGCAAATAAATAGATAAAATTGCAAAATAAATATGGTTTTACCTTAATGTGGTGCTATTAGCCAACACAATAACCATGGTCAATATAAGGACGTCTTCACGCTCCCACTAGCCTCGTCGTATTGGTGAACTCCGAAGGCTCTGTTTTGACTTCTTGGAAAGTCGTCTTCAGATTTGGTTTACAATTTAAAATACAAAATACAACATGTCATATTCTAGTATACTATCATTCCTATCTAGAAAATTAAAAACTACAACCCATTGTAATTTAATACATTTTAATTTTTTAAACTAAATAGAACAACTAAAAATCATAACTATGGCCTTTCGAGGCAAACCATATATTATTTGATAATTTTAAACATAAAATAATTAACAACGAGAAATTCGAAGAACGGGATACTCATGGGTTTAACTTGGGATACTCATGGGTTAACTAAAAAGTCCTAACAAGGGTGTAAAATTATGATTCAAAAAATGGCCCAAAACAACCCAACCCAATTTTGGGACAGGCCACGAATCGAGGGCAACGGTACCAAACCTCAAGCCCTTCACGGCATGAGTCGTGCACTGTAAAGCAATCACCCATCATCGGTCGCACCCGTCATGGGTAGCACAACCGAAAAAACATCTCGACCAAAAATGTGACTAATGGCTCAGACCTAATCACAGGATAGGACAATCCAGAGCAACACCCACGGCATTATATCGACAACAGCAGTGGTTATACCATGGTGCAACAACTGGATCAGGTAGCATGATTGCGTGGTTCAAGAACAAGCAGCAACAACCGGTCAAAGAACCATCCTCGGTGGTGTTCCATACGATAGTAGTCAAGAAAGCACCAACTAGCAATGATGACAGCACCAATGCCATGGCATGGGGTGAACTGAGGTACGGTATTCAGCCCAACCGCGTTGTCAGTTGTGGCAAGGCCACTTCTCGGGTACGATGGTGTGGCGGCATGGTCGAGCCCCAACAATGCTGGTTGTATCCGAGAAATAGCAACATATGTGAACGGTAATAAGCGTTGGCTAGAAACATCCGTGGACAGTGGCACGAGGGTCGCTAGCAAGGAACATATGGTTCAGGGCAAGGTGCTTGGCTCTAAATCTTAGAGTACGTCACCGTCCAGAAAAACATCTTGTTTTATGTTTTTGTTTTAATTCTAATTTGATTAAATATTTTAATAATCAAAGTAGCTCTGATAACATTGTAAAACAATTTGTAACCATTTAAAACGCGATAGAAAATTAATTTAGGTTACAAGTACAGAAAACTTTTCTTTTAAGTTAAAACTTAAGTCGGATCCAATGACATATTAAAACAAACTAAAACACACCATAGGGTGTTAAAAATATGTACCTTTTAGGTCTGGAAATGGTTTTGACAGAACCTTAGGGGGTGTTTGGTTCATGGAATTTGGTGGAATTGGAAGGAATTGGAATGTCCAAATCTTTGACAAAATTCCAAAGCCCATGTTTGGTTCACATAATATATTGATCTCAAATCTCTCAATAACACTAATAATCTAGTTAAGAATAACCAAATTATAGTGTTTTAATGGAGAAAGTGATGAACACTCAAGAATAAATTATAAACAATAAAGAACAATCTTGAGCGTCAAAGGTTTCACTTTATTAATGAGAAAAACGTAAAAGCGACATTTAGTACAATAGGCCTAATCACCTATTTATACTAGTAAGCTAATTAAAGATAACTATCTATTGAGACTTTTTAGCTAATCTTCTATTAATAGATAATGTTTATCTAAACTATGGATAAGCTTTAATATTAAGATAAACTTGAAGTGTAGCTGTCGACTTGTCATCTCCAGCTGTCTTCCATTGTATGATGAATCAACCTTATCTTAAAATCTTCATCGTATGCCTCTGGTTGAATTGCTGAAGAATTCTCTAAGTGTTGTTGACCAGAGGGGCGATGAAGACACTCTTTCCATCGCATCCCTGGTTGTTCATCGACCCTCTGGTTGTTCTCCAGACTTAGCCAATTCTGCCTTGATGCCTTCATCGGTCTTCTGGTTCTTCATCACTTATGTTTTTCATTACTTTTTCACTTTATGAATTATGGGGTTTAACAATCTCCCCCTAAGTAATGAAAGAACAAACATAAACTAATCTAGAAACAATTGGGAAGAACAAAGACTAATCTAATAGAAAAACATCAAATTCCAAATTTTCATTGGATGATGAAATTCTTACAATACTGGAATCAAAAGACATATTAAGGCAAGAATTTACAACTCATCATGATCTACCTTGAAATATTTCCCTGAAGCGCATAAGCAGTCTTCGATAGCCGATGACTATCGATATCTCATGGATGAGTTGACTCCCTTCTTCTCTTGGCACGTGATTTCTACCAAGTCTTTCTCTGATGACTTTCTGAAACCATTCAAGTGTATCCGATGAATACTTGAATGCCTCAGTAGTCTAAAGAATTTATTTGCTCTGAATCATTTGGTGGAGCGCAGGAGAGTCTTTCTATGCCTAAGTGAAGAGTAATTTCAAAATCACTCTTGGCTCGATGGTTTACCAGGGTCTCCATTGTCTTCACCACTGCTCTGTTCGCCATCCCAAATCTGATGCCATGATCCTGTCTCTGAGCCGTTTACGCATAAAGTTTGATCAAGTCATAGGGATTGAGGTTGATGAGGTCATTTTCGTTAAACACGCTAATTTGACCATGTGCTCTTTCCACTGTGAACTCGATGTATCATATGGCTCTATTGGCGAAAGTCCTCACTTTTAGATCCATGACCCTCCTTATCCCATCATTTGAGAAGACAGCCTGGGGTGCTTGGGTGGTCTGTCTAATAAACCTATGGTGTAGGAGGTCCATGGACTCTGGTGATAAAATCGGAGGATTGATGGTCAAACTTTCATCGCGGTCATGATATAAGTGTTGATGGATATTTTCCATCATAATGGGTTCCTTGGGTGGCAACTCTGGACGTCTCCGTAGCGACTCTATTATCTGTATAATTTCATCGACCAGGCTCTGCGTAGGTTGCCTTGACAAAGAGGGAACATCCGTTTGTACCACGAGTGGTTGGGTTGAGGGTTGTGTATGTGTTGGTGAAGGTATGGTTTCTCGTTGGGTTGATTCGGCTTGGGTTGGTTCTGGTTCATTAGGTTCGATTTGGGTGGTTTCTGGTTCATGGAGTTCTGTTTGGGATGAAGAAGACACAGCATCCCTCTGAATGTGCGCAAGGACCCTCTGCAGGGTCTCTGCGTTTCTAGCCGTCAATTCTTGGAGGTGTTCGAAATGAGTAGCATTTATCGAAGACTCAGCTCTCAATGCTGCTAAGGATGATTGAACTTCATCCAGAGAAGATGCAGAAGGAGATGGCTCTACACGGACCATGTTGATTTTTAGCTCTTCTAAGGAGCACAACACATTGGTGGCAAAGGATTGGAACTCATCCTTTGTGACATACGCTATATGGGTAACCTCTGGCTCAACACATGAGCCAGGTTCAGTCCGTGTTCCTTGGACACCTTCTTTCTCGACTTGTTTGATGTTGGTCGAGGAAGGATTTTTGGCCGATCCTCGTGTCTCTCTTAGAGGAGAAGACACTACAGTCGTTCTGTCAAGAGGAGTTCCCTCAGTAGATTCAGAGTCTGCAAAGGAACCCTCTATGATTGGACTAAGAGACCGGTCGAGAGTCTCCAAGCCATATGCACCTAATCCTTGCTCTAAACAAGGTTGGGAAATGTCTAGTGCAGAGGAAACGAATTCCTCTGTATGGGAAAGTGCGTGGCATGGGGAGATATGCCACTTATATTTTCAAAGGTGTCACCCTTTTGAGAAGGTGATCCCTGAAATGTGGTTTACCTTTGGCTTGCTTGGCCAGAGGCAGATGCGACCTCTGGCTGGGTAGGCTGGTCAGGGTTCGAGGTATGCGCCTCTTGTTCAATGACTCTTGTTGCTCGACCAACAGAGTCAGATGATGTGCTTGCACTGAGAGTTAGGCTTGGAGTATAAGTATGCCTATTTAAAGTCCTAGGCTGCTTTGGCTCTTCCGGAGCCAAAGCAGCTGCTCCCACTCCTCCCTCATCACCCTCTTCACCATCAGATGAGGAAGAGCTCAGTCTCACTATGCTCTTGCTCTTCCTCAGATCCCTCTGCATCAGAACTTGAAAGTAGTCCTAGTTGACGCAGAGCCTCTTCTTTTCTTCTCCTCTCTTGCTCCTCCTTTCTTACTCTCTCTTTCTCTCTTGCCTTTCTTTTTCTTCTCTCTTTTCCTCTGCCTTCTTTGCTTTCTCTCTTTTTTCCCTCTCTCTTTGTTTCTTGGCCTCTAACCTCTTCCTCTTCTGCTCCCTCTCCCTCTCCTTCCTTACCCCCTCCTCCTCAGGTAAAGGCCTTTCCGCCTCTTTTGCTCCCTCTCCCTCTATGTTTGTTCCTAAGAGCGTTGGGATTCGAGGCACTGGTTTTAGTGCCTCGCATACACGTCTGTACGTTCTCCTGACCTCCCTCGTCTTCATATAGGCCATGAGTTTCAATGGAATTGGCCTTTCAGTAGAGTAACCATCCTTGTGCACAGTAGGCTTGTACGTTGAGAGGACGTTTACCTTGTGCACAGGAAAGTTTGCAATGTCGATGTTGTGCTCATCAATACTAGTTCTTAAAAGAAGACCTAGAAAGCGTGGGAAGAGCAGAGCTGGCAAGTCCTTCCCCTTTGAGATGTTAAGGTTCTTCTTGATGAATGCAGCTTTGAACTCCGTGTAGAGGATCAACGAATGGTCGAGGGATAGATCAAAGAATATCCCGTACACGATTTGCAGAATGTTGGTCGAGCACATGTCGAGGCTGCCGATTTTTCCTGTCAGCGAACGTTTACCAATGTGAACATAGTCTTCCACATTGGTGGCAGGAACTGTCGATGATACTGCGACGGGTACTAAATTTCTTGGTGGTACCCAAAGCATCAAAAACTGAAGCGGTTATGCACAAGCCTGTGGGGAGAAGCCATGTGGCTTGACAGGCTGTAAATTCCGCCTCCCTTATTTGAAAAATTAGGGATACGGGCAGTAAGCTTCTGTAAATGATAGCTTATATTAAAAATTAAATAAGTTTGTATGCCTTCAATTAAAAGATAAGAGTTTTTCAAAAACACTTAGAGAAAGAGGAGAACACATACTCTGGGTCAAAGAGAAGGATAACAACCATCTTGAGACAGATGCTCTATATATGGGATACAGAGTTGTTGTACACGAGAGTTGAACATGGGTTAAGAAAGGAAACCAGAGTATGGTTATGAGAAAGATTACATACCTTAGGAACTTATACAGAAATTCATGGTTGGATTATACAGATCTTCTTTCTTATAAACGTGAAGTTTTAAAGACATACACTCTGTATAGTACATACAGAGGCTCTGTATGGTGGATGATCCGGTGCTCCCCCTTGAGTTAAGCTAGCAGTGCTTTTTCCCCCTTGAACTATGCTTGGATCAGAAAATCATAAGGAGTGTACAAGCATGGTGAACAAGGTATAGAGACTCTGTATAGAATATATAGAAGCTCTATATGACAAAAAGACAAGAAACAAGCAAGAGACTCTGCATAGAAAATGCAAAAGCTCTGTCTCATAGTCAAAAGAAAGGAACCATGTATCAAACAGAAATATGCTCGAGAAGGATGCAGAGGCTCTGTATAGTACATACAGAGGCTCTGTCTGAATTAATGACTAAGAAATTGAACCTCTTTTCATCAAGATCCTTAGTAAAAATGTCACCAAGTTGATGATTTGTATGACAAAGAACATTTCAATCGTACCTTTCTCTACATGGTCTTTGATGAAATGGTAACGTACATCGATGTGCTTCATTTTTTAGTGTTGTATTGGATTTACTGTGATCGCAATCTCGCTTTCAGAGTCACAGAGGATTGGAATTTTGTCAAACTCAACGTCATAGTCTTTGAGTTGAATCTTCATCCAAATTACTTGAGAACAGCAGCTTGTTGTGGCTACATACTCTATTTCCGCAGTTGAAGTAGATACGCAGTTCTGCTTCTTGGATGTCCAGCTGATGAGCTTGTCGCCAAGCAGTTGACAGCTCCCTGAAGTACTCTTTCGGTCAAGTTTGCATCCTGCATGATCAGAGTTTGTATACGCGATAAGATCAAACCTAGAATGCTTAGGATACGAGAGACCCAAAAATTAAGTCCCTTTTAGATATTGAAAGATCCTTTTTACAGCAGATAGATGAGATTCCTTAGGATTTTCTTGATATCTAGCATAGAGACAAGTAGCAAACATGATATCTGGTCGACTAGCCGTGAGATATAGCAGTGATCCAATCATGCCACGGTAAGTCTTGACATCCACCGGTTTTCCAGATGAATCAGCGTCAAGCTTAGTCCCCATTGCGATTGGTGTACTCATGACTGAAGAGTTATGAAGTTGGTACTTATTTAATATGCCAGGGACATACTTAGATTGGTTGATAAATATACCATCTTTCCTTTGTTTTACTTGCAAGCCGAGGAAGAATGTTAATTCTCCCATCATGCTCATTTCAAACTCACTCTTCATTAAAGCAAAGAACTTATCACAGTGTCTCTGGTTCGTTAAACCAAATATGATGTCGCCCAAATAAATCTAGACTAGAAGCATCTCACCTTTATGCCTCTTAATAAACAAAATGGTGTTGATTTTATTTTTTCAAAACCATTTGATAAAAGAAAAGACGAAAGACGTTCATACCAGGCTCGTGGAGCTTGTTTAAGTCCATATAGAGCTTTGCCTAAGAAGTAGATATACTATGGGTGTGTGGAACTTTCAAACCCCGGAGGTTGTTGAACGTAGACTTCCTCCTTCAGCTTACCATTTAGGAAGGCTGGCTTGACGTCCATTTGATAGACTCGGAATCCCTTATCTGCATAAAAGGCTAGAAATAAGCGTATAGCCTTTAGCCTTATAACTGGCACAAAGGTCTCATCATAATCTATGCCCTCTTCTTGGCAGTAGCCTTTTGTAACGAGTTTGGCTTTGTTTTTTACTACGATGCCATCCTCATCCTTCTTGATCCTGAAAACCCACTTACAGCCAATTGCAATTTTATCTCTTGGTAAGGGAACAAGAGTCCATACCTTGTTTCATTCGAACTGTTGGAGCTCTTCTTGCATGGCATCAACCAACTAGGGTCCTGTAGGGCTTCATGAACTTTCATTGGCTCTACCATGCTTAGAAATTTTACGAATAAACATTCATTTGCAGTGGCAGCTCTTGTCTTTACCACCACTTGAAGCTTCACCAATGATTTGATGAAGAGGATGATCTTTTGTCCATCTTGTCGTTGGGACTGGAACAGAAATTGGATCATGTTCTGTGGATATGTTTTGCATTCGGCTCATGGAAGGTGATGAAGGCTCTGCTTGCTCCCCCTCGGATGATGGTAAAGAGGAACCAGGTTCAGAGACAGAGATATTTTGCTCTGGCTCTAAAGGACTGGGTTCTGATCCAAAGCTGGAGGGCTCTGGTTGTGGATTAGCTTGATCACCAGAGGAAGCAGAAGTATGAGAAGGGCCAGAGATTGATGTACTTGCAGTTTGTGGCTCTTCATGAACACGTGCAGAGTCATCTCTGGGTTCACACACAGAGATGTCCTCATCACCAAAGAAGTCTTCAAATAATTTCCTGAGTTCCAATTCCCTTGACTTCAATAGAGAAATGGAAGTCGTCGAGTTTAGATCGAGTCCAGAGTTGAGGTACTCTGAAGTCACGAGCTCTTTATCATCGAACGAGACGTTGATGCTCTCCATGACAGTCTTGGTTCGTAGGTTGAAGACTCTGTATACCTTGGCATGTGTAGAGTATCCAAGAAATTTGCCTTCATAGACCTTCTTATGGAACTTGCCAAGATGATCATGGTCATTTAAGATAAAGCATCTGCAACCAAAGATGTGCAAAAATTTAACGTTAAGCTTTCTTTGGTTAATGAGCTCATAAGGAGTCTTCATGTGTCTCTTAACCACCGTTGCTCTATTTTGAATAAAGCATGCGGTTGAGATAGCTTCTGCCCAAAAATGGGTTGGAAGACTAGAGTCTGCAAGCATTCTTCAACTAATGTACGATTCTTTCTTTCTACTACACCATTTTGTTGTGGTGTTCTTGTAGCAGAGAAGTTTTGAGATATGCCCTCCTTGTCCAAGTATGCATCGATTTTTGTGTTCTTGAACTCAGTTCCATTATCACTTCTCAGCTTTTGAATTCTGCTCTATAGAAGGACTTGAATCTTTGTCATTAGCTTGATCAGCAGCTCTGAGACATCTGACTTCTTCCTTACAAATTCAATCCAAGTATATCTTGTAAATTCATCAATAAGCACAAGGATATACTTTTTGCCAGACAGACTCTGCACAGAGATTGGACCACAGAGGTCCACATGAAGCATATGCAGAGGTCTAACACATGACACATCTGTCTTTGTCTTGTGGGATGCTCTTTTGAGTTTTCCCATTTCACAAGCAAGACAGAGATGGTCCTTTTCAAACTTTATTGTTGGTAGTCCGCAACCAGATTGTTTTTCACAAGCTTCTCTATGTTTTGAAAATTCAAGTGAGACAGCTTGTGATGCCAGAGCCATGACTCTTCACACTTACGAGATACAAGACAGAGTTTCTTCGAATTATCTCTTGGTGAGAAGTTCATAAGGTATAGATTACCCTTACGTTTGGCTCTTAGCAACTCCTGACCTGATTCTAACATAATTAAGCAAGCTTCCTTTTGGAACTTGACATTATAGCCAGAATCACAAAGTTGACTTATGCTCAAGAGATTAGGTTTAAGCCCACAGATATAAGAAACCTTGGAGACAGAAACCTTACCTTGGTGAAGATCTCCATAGCCTTTTATTTCTCCTTGCATGTTATCCCTAAAGGTTACTCGTCCTCCAATTTTCTCTCTGTATGAGGAGAGTAGCCTTTTATTGCCGGTCATGTGTCTTGAGCATCCAGAGTCAAGATACCAAATATCCACATGCGGCTTCTGCAAAACAAATTATAGGGATTTAGGTACTCATTTCATGATGGGTCCTCGATGATTAGGCTTAGGAGATTTTCCTGTAGATTGAGGGAGAGCATCTGTCTCAACACCTGATTTACCAGACTTATGGTCTGGTTTGCCAGATTTGGCCTTAGGAGTATTCTTTTTCTACTAGGTCTTATTGGAATTACTCTTTCATGAACCAGAGAGAATGCAGTTAGGATTAGGAAGGTGTTGCTTTAATTTTTTAGTAGAGAGAGACATTCACAAGTATAAACACAATTTTGATGACAAAAAGGTTTATTAGATTCATGAAATAGCTTATTACAAGCATTCCTAGTTTTGTTAGTTCGAACGAACTTCCTATCTAGTTCTGATTGTTTAGAATTTTTAGATTTAGTCTGCTCTGTCCTTCCTTTGTCCCTTCTTACTCTTTTGGCCTTCAGAGGTGTTAGCATCAAATTGATACTAATAATTATCTCAAAAAAATTTATTAAGCAATCGGGGCTAAAGATGGAACAAATGAAGATGATGTTCTGCCAAAAACGTCTAAGCCTGGAAGAAGACCAGCCGCTGTGCCAAAACGTCCAAGTCTGGTCGACCAGAGCCTCTGTGTTTAGCACCAGAGCCTCTGTCAGAGACACCAGAGTCTCTGTTCTCTAAGTTCTAAATTCGACTAAGTGTGAATGACCAGAGCCTCTGGTTGTATTGACAGAGCTTCTTGCTGTTTTGACAGAGCCTCTGTGACTGATCTATCCTTTGGTCTTTCAGACGACTATCTTCACCAATCCTATTCTGGATAAGGCTAATCCTATTCTGGATAATGCCTATCTTATTCAGATTTGTTGAATTTCTGCCTATATAAGTAGTGGTTCAGGTATAGAAAATAGTGAACGAGAGCAAATAGAAAATTCATTGTAAACATAGATTCAGATACATTACGTGAGACTCGATTAGGGTTCTTGAGAGTTTGTAATTTTCCATTCAATAAAGAAAGCGCCTTCGATTTCTATTTCATCTTCTTCTTCTACAAATTTCTCTTGATTTCCTTCTTAAAATTGTTCTATTGTCAGATCTGGGATATAACAAGTGGTATCAGAGCCAAATCGATTAATTTCTATCGATACAATATTTCTGGCAGTAGATTCAATTTTACTGAAAGATACTCTCATGAACTGCTTCTTGTTCGACTGCAGTTTGGTCCCAAAAACTCTGATTTCATCATATGTTTAAACGTTTAATCAAATTCCTTTTTAAGGGATTTGTTCTTGGATGAATTCGAACCTTTTTGATCTTGAGATCAATAGAGTTTCTTGGAGTCAGTCGACTTATTGAACTTTGATTTTGTCAAATCTACGCGTAGGCGTTTTAGCAAGAGTTCATGGTACTCAGCCTAAGGCAATCGGTGGTTTATTTGCCAAACATATTTTTATCACCAATATCTTGAGTATTCTTTCATCTTCTCTCTTTGTGGATTTGAATCTATAATAGCTTAAACTTTTTCTTGCCTGTTCTCACCAATTCTACATGTTTATGGCAAAATTCCTTCATGTTTTGCCCTTAGAAGCATTAACAGCAATTATGTCGATTTTCTTATAAATTGATCTGCTGTTTCTTGAAGTCTTAAAGCTTAAATGTTAATTTATCTCTCCGGTTCTCAATTCCAATGGTGTTTGGTTCGGTTATTCAAGTTATCTTCAATTGAATCAAGCTCTAAAGCTGAATTCCTACTCAACTTGCGGTTTAATGAAAGTTTCTTTGTCATAAGACTGTTTGCACTGTTTTGTCAAGTAATTCACACATTTATCTATCCCTTTTTGGATGAATTTGCTACTCTTGGGGTGAGTGGCTATTTTGTGCATCAAAGTATGTGCTGAATTGTGAGCAGATTATAGCTGCATCGTGTGCAATCAGTGGTGCTGCATTCACATTGAATCTGATTTGATCCAAGAGTTGAAAATGAAGAACAAAGAGCTACATTCAGGGGGGAGCTTGAATATTCCATTCATACCAAGCACACTAAAGCTTTTCTGAAGAAAGCAGAGGGGAGAAGACATGAAGACTTCATGAAGATGCTTGCTTCATAAAACTTTGGGGGGAGATTGTTAGCATCAAATTGATACTAATAATTATCTCAAAAAGTTTTCTTAAGCAATCGGGGATAAAGATGGAACAAATGAAGATGATGTTGTGCCAAAAACGTCTAAGTCTGGAAGAAGACCAGCCGCTGTGCCAAAACGTCCAAGTCTGGTCGACCAGAGCCTCTGTGTTTAGCACCAGAGCCTCTATGAGACCAGAGCCTCTGTGATTAGCACCAGAGCCTCTGTCAGATACACCAGAGTCTCTGTTCTCTAAGTTATAAATTCGACTAAGTGTGAATGACCAGAGCCTCTGGTTGTATTGACAGAGCTTCTTGCTGTTTTGACAGAGCCTCTGTGACTGATCTATCCTCTGGTCTTTCAGACGACTATCTTCACCAATCCTATTCTGGATAAGGCTAATCCTATTCTGGATAATGCCTATCTTATTCAGATTTGTTGAATTTCTGCCTATATAAGTAGTGGTTCAGGTATAGAAAATAGTGAACGAGAGCAAATAGAAAATTCATTGTAAACATAGATTCAGATACATTACATGAGAGTCGATTAGGGTTCTTGAGAGTTTGTAATTTTCCATTCAATAAAGAAAGCACCATCGATATCTATTTCATCTTCTTCTTCTTCTACAAATTTCTCTTGATTTCCTTCTTAAAATTGTTCTATTGTCAGATCTGGGATATAACAAGAGGCCTCTCTAAAACAGAGGAATTTAATACAGAATTAACAGAGGATTTTTCTTTCTATTCCGGAGTGAACTTTATAGGTTTTAAAGAGTTAGGTTTAGAAACTTTTTTGATGCAGAGGTAACAAGTTTAGGTTTCTTAGCCTTGTTCTCCTTCTCAAGCTCTAGAGAAGATTTAGCTCTTAAGCACATGTCCACGAAATCAGGACTTATGGGAATATTTTTTCTCTGCTCCATTGCTGAAACAAATTTATTCGATATCCCACTTGGAAGTTTAACAACCTCTGGTCCTGGCGCCACTATCTCTGTCTCAACTTGCTCTTCACTCGAGTCCACCTTTGATTCGGAGTCAGAGTCAAGAAAATCCTTGTGTGGACTTTCAGTTGCAGAGGTATCATTGAGAGTTTGAGATTCTCGTGAACATGCACTAGTGCCTTCATACTTATGTGGCATTGATGAGAAACTTCTAAAAGTATCTGAGGAATTACTCTCAAAATTATCTGCATGACCTACAGAGGGATAATTCAAGGTCTCAAGCAGATGATGCTTCAAGACTTGTCTCACCGTCTCTGTGAAATCATATTAATTTTGGATCCATAGTTTTAACAAAATCATCTTTCGATGAACTCCTGGTTTCATCTGGTTCGGGTTTAACTTCATCACCATTTGTTTTAAGATGTTCAGGATTATGAGAGCCAAAACAAAAAATTCCTTCTGTCTTCTGTATGCTTTTTAAATCAACTGGTTGCATACCTTTTGAGTAAGAAATATTTTCAAATTTCAGTTTTTGAGTTCTAGCCCCATTTTCAAGTTTACATCTTTTAAAAGGTGAGTTTTTAGGTAAAGCTAGAAAATCAGGTTTTTGCTCTACCCCTAACCTAAACACAGACTGAATAGTAGATTTTTTTCTTCTAGGTGAGGTTTAGCTCTGTATAACCTATCCATGCTCTATCCTGTTGAGAAATTATCTTTTCATACACCTGGTGAGCATCTTGATACTTTTTAATCAAGAGTTATTTTCTTTGCAAGCTCTAGTGTAGGAATTCCCTTTCCTTTTGAAAATAATTTTTCAAGGCTTCAGAATTTAACCTATCACGCTCTTTCTCTAAAATTTCTTTATCCTTTTACGTATGGCCACTTTTAGTTCAAAGCACTCTGATTTAAGATTATTTTCAGTGGAACATTTTATTTCTAAAAGTTTTTCTTTTTCCACTGAAAGCTCTTGTTTTTCTACAGATAACAACTATGTTTCTCGTTCAAAGAACGATTTTTCTTTTTCTAAAGATTTTCTTTTTGACTTTTCAACAGAGAGTTTTTGCTGTAGATTTAGAAAATCATGGGTTAAAGCAGAGATACTTTCTTCTAGATCGGAATGAGAATAACCAGAGTTAGAACATACCTGAGAGTAGCCAGATCCAGACTCTTCTGCATCATTATCAGCCATGCCACATAAGTGAGCTTTGATCTTCTTCTTCAGACGTGGAGTTAGAGACCCAGTTTTCTTGCTCGGCCATGAGGCTACTCTGGGATCGATTGTACTTGTACTTATTCTTGTAGTACAGTTCATCTTTCACCAAAAGGCCTTTGCACTCCTTGGAGTAGTGGCCTATTTTACCACATAAGAAGCATCTTACAGCATGCTTCTTCTGATCTGATTGTTCTTCCTCCTTCTTGTTTTGTAAAGAAGAAGGGTTCCTTCCTTCGAATCCTCTGCTTCTTCCCTTGTCACTCGACTTCCTCTCTTGTCGAATATCTTCTTTTCAGAATTCCTTTGAAATTCCTTGCTAATTAGAGCCAAGGAATGTGCAAACGCACTTATGTCATCATCCTCAGAGCTTGAAGCTATGTCTTCATCGTCGCTCTCTACAACAAGAGCCTTCTTCCCTCTTCTTCTATCCTCATTCGATCTCCATTCTCTGAGTGGTTGACTGGACCCAGTCTCTTTGGAGTCAGAGACCAGAGCCAGAGGTCCACCCAGAGCGACCTTGGCCTTCTGTACCTCTTACTCCTACGCTTGCAAGGTGCCATACACATCATGAAGACTCCACTGTTCCAGGTCTTGATTCGCTTGGAGGGACATGGACAAGTTCCCCCATTCAGCATTCAACCTCTTCAAGAAAAGCATGTTGTTTTCCTCTTGTGTCTTGATCACATCGCACTTCCTACATTTGTTGATTGGGGTGTTGAAACGGTGATAAGTTTGCTCGAGAGACTTATCTGGGAGAGCTTGGAAACTGTTGTACTCGTTTAGACATTGAGCACGTCTGTTCTTCTTCATCTTTATCCCCCCTTCAAGCTGGTTTGCCAATTGATCCCATAGATCTTTGGAAAAATCACAGGCATCAAGAAATTGAAAAATCTTGTTGGGAAGAGCCATGATTAAAAGCCTCTTGGCTTTTTGATCAATCTCCACCCTTCTTTTGTCTTCATCGTCCCAATTTATGCGGAGCTTGGAAACTCGTCTGGCGGGTACTTCGACCGTGTCACCAGCAGCAGGATTTCTAGGGATAAGAGTTATAGGTACAAAAGGACCATTTAAAATAGATTCATACAATTCAAGGTCGAGACCTTCATAAAAATTGATCATCCTAATCTTCCATTGGGGATATTCTTCCCGAATGAGAATAGGAGGTTTTGTGAGGGAACTGGCACTGTACATCGAGTTCCACGATTATTAGACATTTCTTAGAAAGATTTGAAAAGAGTTTGACAAGAAAGTGAGAATTGTTGAGTTTTTTGACAAATTTTGAGAATACGAAAAGCAAACGTTTTTAAAATAGAATTGATCAAAAATCGGAATGAAATACGTTTTTAAAAACAAATAACCAAATTAAGAGAAGTATCCTTTTGGATATCGATTGACTAATCAATAGATTTGATTAGCAGGCTCTGATACCAATTGTTGGAAACCATTGCTCTTAATTTCATAAAGCACAAATAAAATGAGTATGAGTGAAATAAAACTATGTTGCTGCAAAGGTTTAACGATTATTCAAGATCAAATATGAATGCAAGAACAACTTGAATAAGTCGGAAGCTTTTATTAGATCGAAAGAATAAGCAGTTACACTCTCAATCTAATTTGTATTCTCACAAGATATTGCTATAGTCTAATTCGGCACTTTCAGGTAACTTGACCTGAGGAGGATGCCTCCTTATATACGACTAAGCTAAACAGAATCTCCTAGAATCTTGGCTTAAAACTCTGAGTTCTTGTTCTGCGTTCTTATCGTTCACGTTCCTTGGAAAGTGGAGCGGACTGAGTCAAGCCTTCTACAATTTATTAGGAGTCTTGCGGGAAAGTCTGAACTGTGCGCGCATTCCATAGGAGTAGGAGACTCAGAGACTTTGCATGTATTATGCAGAGGTTCTGTATCTGGAGTGAAGCTCTGCATCAAGCACTTAATCTTTTTGGCTCTTAAGGCTTGATCTTCCATGGAATAGAGCGCGAGCTCTATATGAGACGCTTTGCTCTTGAGTAAGAGCTCTGTCTCTTGATGTCTTCTGCATTAGAGCTCTTGGTCCAGACTGCTTCAAAAGACTAAGTCTTACAAACTAGAGTAAGAGACTTCTTACTTACACTTTTACAAGATGGGGTCTAACAAGTTTATCAGCTACCAACTTCCTTATCAGCCACCAACTATTTTATTTGTCACCAGCTAGTTTATTAGCTAGTTTCTCAAACATAGCTTAAATCTATATGTGTATTACATAAAAGAAAATGTTTTTTTGTCTGTATTTTCTCGAATAGCTAATACTAAAAGCATTCAATCGCTAACCACAAGGGTGGTGCCTGATTGGTTTGAGCTTGGTCCAAAGGTCAAAAGTACCAGGAGGTCCCAGGTTCAAATCCAAGGAGGAATAAAGTCCTCTTGTGGCCACGGAGGTTCAAATGCGGTGACTCCGGGCTATCTGCAAAGCAGGTGGTCGTCCTGGGATTAGTCGGCTCGCATAGTGGGTTGGATATCAAGGTTAATAAAAAAAAGAAAAAAAAAGAATTCAATCACTTAAAATTGATTTAGTCTATCACATTATTTATATGATCTGAATAATAGATAAACTATAATTCAAAATAAGGATTTGTAATTATCTTAACATTTATATAATTATTTTAAACTTTAATATAATTATATACATTTATAGATAACGAGGGAAGTTAATACGAGAATGGTACGTATTTAAGAAAATAAGAGAATAATTCTAGATCAATTATTTATTTGAATAATGCCTTAAATAAAACTTTCTAAAAAATCGTCTAAAATGGCATGTATGTCATTTGTTGTATACAGATTATATATGGAAATTCATTTATTTTTATAAAGATCATTTAATACATTTAATTAAGTACTTATTCATGGATTTTTATAGTTTTTGTGATTTAAGCATGATTAATTTTTTATTTCTTACAACATTTAAAAAAAGTGTGATTTAGTTTTTCATTTAAAATATTTATTTTTATTGAAGTAGTTTATTTAAGAATCTTTTATAATTTTCGCAAAAATCATATATGATATCCACAATTGATCGAAATTTTTTTCCAAAAAAGAATATTTAATTTTCGTCAATGTATCATATGTGATATTGATTATCTACAACATTACATGTGATATATGTAATTATAAATGACGTTTTGAATTACATGTAATCTTATACATTTTAAATGTGTTTTGCTACATAATCATATGTGATTATGTTTTCATTATTTTTCTTTTTTTAATGTTTAACTTGAATCATTGCTTTTCAAGCCTTAAATCACATATGATTAGGAAAACATTTTGAAAAAAAATTAAGTAATTCTGAATCACATGTAATTTTGTCGAAAATTGTATCTTTTTAAATATTACTTTAAATAAAAAATAAATTCTTTTAAATGAAAATTAAATATGCTTATCCTAAAAGTAATAAATATAAAATCATAAATATGGTAATAAATGCCTTAAATAACTTATATATAACTAAATTATTTTTATGTCTTAGTTTACTTATTTTTGGAATTAATTATTTAAGGTATTATTTATGAAATGTATGGTCCATATTCATTCTCTTATTTTATTTTTTTTAAATACATATCATTCTCGTATGAACCCGACTTTATAAATAATACCATGTAATTATCATAAATTATATACATTTATATAATACCTTGTAATTATCATAATTACACTTTAAAGCATATTTTCATAATTATCCTCCATAAATAATTATTTCATCAATCAACATTATTTAAATCGGGTTCAGGGTCGTCCTTGAGGGAGGGCAGGCACCTGCCCAGCACCCAAAAAGTTTAGGGGCACAATTTTTTTTTAATATTATTAGGTTTAGAAAAACCAATATGAAATGATTAAGTTGAAGCCCAAATTTTACAAAATAAAGAGGCCCAAATTTAATAAAAGACATAGAGGCCCAAGTCCAACTCTTCAACAATCCATCAATCCATTCTATCCTCCAGATCCATTCTAGTCTTCTAGATCGGCAGACTTCTTGAGCGAGAGCGACGAGAGCAAGAGTCAATGAGCGACGAGCCGACGATTCATCTACATGCGATTTGATTCCAACAATCCAATGGTAACTCGGCAAGCGGCTCAACTGGCGATTTTAGGATGAAGTTTCCAATGCGTCACCGTCGACTTAAGGTTAATTTCAAAATTCGAACAAGTTAAACTCAAACCTTCACAGTTTCACTTTCAGTTCATCTGTTCATGTTTCTCAAATCTCAATTCTAGTTTATATGTGTAATGTGTTAATTGTTATGATTTTGGGTTCACTGTTTCTCAATTCTCACGGTTATGTTCTAATTTCGAGTTCAAGATTTATTTCAATTGTTGTTCAAGTTCATCATCATTCACTCGGTGGGTGTATGGCAGCAACAAAAAGGTATCTATTTTCTATTTATGTGTACAACTTATTTTTATTTGTCATGATAAGATTCGTATTTATCACCATAGATATTCGAACATTGAACATTTTGTTCAACAGTTTTGCCGATAACGTTTAAAGTTAGGCATTAGTTAGATCACTGTTTAGGGAAGATATAAGTGAACCAATGAATCAAGAACCCATGGAAGTTCTAAAGTGAGTGCAGTCTGCCTTTCTTGAAACTCTAGAGGGGAATTTAGAACAAGTCATAATGCCAATTATCCCATAATACAGGGCCATGTCAAAAATCTATTTTTTTGCACTTATGCAGATATAAATATATGTTAATCATAATACACAGAATTATAGAACGCTTAGACATTGATGTGAACAATCTTTTTCATATTTTGATATTTTCTGCAATGTGGCATGTCTGTGTGAAGTCATACAACCTTTAGTGTATCAATTCAACCATATTATTAACTAGCAAAAGATCAAGAATCACATAGGGATAACAGTTATTATTTCCATGTGTTTTTCCAATTGGTATTTAGCAAATTTGGTGTAATTTATATACATAATAATGTAATACATGATTGACTTATTTGCTTACTAATTATGTTTCAACTTTTTTAAATGGCCGACTACAATTTATTAAAAAAGAAGTTGACTTCTTCATTCTTCGGTATTCCATAATCCAAACTCAGATTCAACCATTCAGCCACTCAGGTGCCTCTGTTCATCTTTATATTGATTTTGTCGAATTGTTGTGAGTGTTAAATATTGATCATGTTGCCTAAAAAGTATAAATACTTGTCTGGAAGTGAGAAAAGGAAAAAAAGAAAGTTGAACAATTGAAACAATCACAAAAAGGAGTCATGAAAAAGTTTGTAAAGACTGTAGGTTCTTCTAATCTAGAGTTAGATGACATTGATGAATAAGATGTTGAACATCCAAATATGAGTGAAGATAATGAAATGATTGATGGTGTGAGTGAACATGAGGTCCCCAATAATACTGAAAAATTATCCATTGATGAACAATCAAATTCCGTTTTTTGATATTTGTGAATCCAAGAAATTGGGATAATCTTGATACTAAATCAAGAGACATCCTAGTTGAAAAAGAACCTATTAGAGAATTGGGTATCGTGTTTCCTTTAGATAACATGTCTAGACATTTTTTTCATATGCTTATTATGGTATAAAGTTAAGTAATGGTGAAACTAGTGATCGAAAATGGTTACTTTATTCAAAATATGAGGATAAAGTGTATTTTTTTTTTTTTTTTGTAAGTTGTTCAAGTCTAAGAATTATAGAAATGCAATAGCTAACGAAGAATTTAGAGATTGGAAGCATCTTGGTGAGAGAGTTAAAGAACATGAAAATAGTATTGAACATATGAATAACATGTTATCTTGGAATGAACTAAAAGTAAAACTGAACACAAACCAAATAATCGATAAAGACTTGCAACAAGATATTGTAAAAGAGAAAGAATGTTGGAGGCAAGTTTTAGTAAGAATAATTGTCGTTGTGAAGTGTCTTTCTAAGTATTCTTTGCCTTTTAGATATTCAAATGAGAAGTTGTATCAATGTAGCAATGGAAATTTTTGGGGTTAATTGAAATGATTGGAGAATTTGATGTGATAATTCTAGATCATATTAGACGCTTTCAAAATCATGAAATTCATTATCATTATCCTGGCCCTAGAATTCAAAATAATTTTTTTTTTTTTGCTCATAATGTTAAAAGTTCTATCATGAAAATTATTAGAGATGCTAAATATTTTTCTGTAATTTTTGATTGTACACCAGATGTGAGCCATCAAGAGCAAATGAGTTTAATCATACGATGTGTGAATATGTCCGGTGATAAAATAAAAATAGAGGAGTATTTTATAAAGTTTTTAAAGGTTGATGATACGTCTGGTTTTGGGTTGTTCAATGAATTATTATATGTACTTAAATCTCTCGATCTTAGTGTTGATGATGTGAGGGGTCAAGGTTATGATAATGGTTCTAACATGAAGGAAAACACCAAGAGGTACAAAATCGATTACTTGAAGTAAATCCAAAAGTGTTATATATGACATGTGTTTGTCATAGCCTTAATCTTACTCTTAGTTATATGGCTCATTCTTGTGTTAAAGTTGTTCAGTTTTTGGAATTATTCAATGCATATACACATTATTTTCTAGTTCTACAAAAAGGTGGAAAGTGTTACTTGATAATGTGTCAAACTTAACTATAAAATCTTTGTGCAACACATGTTGGGAAAGTAGAATAAAAAGTGTCAAGGCAATTAGATTTCAAACTCCTCAAACAAGATCGGCTTTGCTTGAATTATGCAAATCATGTGATGATGCCAAGACGAAAAGTGAAGCGGAAAGTTTGGTAAGTGCAATTGAAAATTTTGAGTTTTTTCTTGGTATGATTATTTGGTATGATGTTTTATTTGCAATAAACATGGTTAGTAAAAGGTTGTAATTAAAATCTATGGTGTAGTGAAGTATTTTGAAAAGTATAAGAATGAAAGGTTTGCATCAAGTATGGATAGTTGGATACTGCTAAAACAATAGCATGTGAAATGAATATAGATCCTACATTTTTAATTAAACGTCGTATTATTAGGAAAAAACAATTTGATGAAAATAACAGTGAAGAAGAAATGCAAGCATTGAAAGAGGAGGCTTTTAGAATTAATTATTTTCTAACCATTGTGGACATGGTAATTTATTCATTGAATAATAGATTTGAACAATTAAAGAAATTTGAAAGTATTTTTGCATTCTTATTCGATTCTGATAAACTAAAATCATTGGATGAAAATGAATTGATGAGATCTTGTGTTCATTTTGGTGATACCTTTTATCATAATACCGTGGCGGATGTGGATGTAAATGATCTTTATTCTGAATTAAAGGTGTTGCAGGTGACTTTGCCAAATAAATCAATGACAGCAGTTGAAATTCTTGAGTTTATCAAAGCTGTAGATTGTTACCCTAATGTTTCGGTTGCTTATCGAATTATGTTGACAATACCTGTGACCGTAGCATCTGCGGAAAGGAGTTTTTCAAAATTGAAGTTATTGAAGACGTACTTGAGGTCATCAATGTCACTAGAAAGATTGAATGGATTAGCAATATTGTGCATTGAAAAAGACATGCTTGATAATATTGATTTAGATGTTATTATTGATGATTTTGCATCCAAAAATACTCTGAATAAGTTGTTTTGTATGAATTAGATGCTATTATTGATGATTTTGTATCCGAAATACTCGAAGAAGTTGTTTTGTATGAATTATTAGTATTATTGTATGAAAGTTTGTTTTTTTAATGATTAAAAACATTTATTTAAGATTTTTTTGTACATATAGAGGGCCCAAAATTCACAAATCGCCCAGGGTCCAAAAAATATCAGAAATGGACCTGATCGTGTTTCAAATTGAGACAAATGTATTCTTGTTGTGCTACCTTAGGTTTACATATTGTTTGGCAGAATTCTTGTGTGACACATGTCGTGGACATATAATAACTTACACTGGAAGTTACAATTGGTATCAGAGCCAACGATTGAATTTTTGGAAGAAATTATGGTTTATTCTTGTTCTATCTTGATCAAAAGTTGCTGAAGGTTTAGCGATCCTTCTTTGATCAATCTTGATCAAATTACTTGACCTTTGCCAAAATCCGATCGATTACATTCAAGATCTAAAGACATCAAAGTAAGTTGTTAGCATCAGATCCAAGACAAAACCCCTTTCGGATTCAGTAAGATGGCCATTTTGTACCAGGTCGATGCACTCCGATGAAAGAGTCCATCTCGCAAGCACTAGGAAGGAAGGCAGGGAGGTACTACTCTTTAATGGGGATTATCATCAATGGAGAATCAGAATGGTTCAATTTCTCGACAACATGAGGAATTTATGAGATCTATCACTTATGGGCCATATGAAGGTTTTATTAATATGACTATGGCCCTTGGAGACGAAATATTTATATTAGGGTTGACGGTTTAAAGTCTGCAAAAGAAATGTGGGACGAAGTTGAAGCACAGATGCAAGGAAGCGTTAAGGCTATGCAGACTTGCATTGTAGCATATGAAGCATTTAAAGCAAAAGAGTCGGAATTCATATAAAAGATTTAATGATATATTAACTGATCTACGAAGAAATCAAGTTCATAAAACTAACAATGAAAATAATATAAGAGATTTTAGGGACAACTTTTCAGAGTCTTTAGATTACCAATAATTTGAACAATCCATGATAATTTTTTAGTATTCTGAATCATCACAAAGACAAAGTTAAAGAAAGAATAGCTTGAGAAGAAGGTTGTCACTAAATCAATCACTAGCACTTGTTTCTGAAAAGAAGCACAAAACTAGTGCTTAAATCTCAAGATGTACTTCGAAGGTTATCAAACTTCACCAGCTCTGACTCTGAACACAATGACTCTGATGTTGAATTAAAGAAAGTAGCTGAAAATTTGGCATCAGTTACCAAAGCCTTTTGAGGTTTTGTAAAACCTACTCCAACCGCCCCATGAATTGGTTATTTCTAAACGAGACCCTGTCTCCACATTGGATCAAGAACAGGGTTAGAAGGATCAAAAACTGTTAATTCATACAGGGCCATTTGTACAAGAAGAGCAACTCCAATAAAGAAAGATGAGGTTGAAGTCTCTAAGTGCTACAATTGTAGCAAACCTGGCCATTATGAGCAAAAAAGGTAAAAAATTTAGAATATTATTCAAGAAACAAAGAGAGAGTCTGATGGTTGAACAACAAAACTTGATTGATGAGTCTTTTCTTTCTTCAGATGAAGATGAAGTACAATTTTGTCTAATGGGCTTAGTGGTTAAGTCTGGTTCCACAACAAATTCCAAGTCTGATCAAGCTGCATCTAAAGCAACTAATTCTAAATCTTCACAGGTAAATCATTCTCTTGAATCTTAAGCAAGATTTCAAGCCAAGATATCATAACTCGAAAAAGATTCTGTCAAAGTTGGAGATGATGACAAAGATTTTAGGCTTAAAATGTCCAAAGAAAGAATTGATCTCTACAGGAAGATCAAACAGCTCGAGGATTTGAATTTTAAAAGAGAACAGACGGAACATACCTTAAATTTGCCTACAAAGACACTAGATTTTACAATCCTAAAGCTTGGTCTTGGTATAACCGAACAGATTGTGTTAAAGAAAGCTTGTATAACTAATCTTTATAACTTTTCAAAGATGAATGTTGAAGATACCAAGGCTAAATGCTTAAATACAAATATTATGAATGAAAATGTAGTTGAAAGGTTTCCTAGCAGGAAAAAAGAGATTTTGTCCAAGTCTAAGCCTATATAGTTCACAAATCTGATTCAAAAGGAAAACACATGCTCTAACTTTAATCCTCCTACTCAAAGTTTTGAACAGTATAATCAGATATCTTACTCGACCAAGGGGTCGTTTACCAAACGCTTACCCGGGTAAGTGCTTACCAAGTCATATTACCTTACCGGATGAATACGGTGAGGACCAAGAATCTTACCGGGTAAGAGCGAGATAAGGACCAAGAGTCTTACCCGGTAAGTGAGCGCGGACTCTTACCATGGGAAGCGCTTACCAGGTAAATTGATGCATACGATACCGTTTTGGTGAACTAAAATCTATCTCGTTAAGTAAATGATAGTTTAATTTTACCAGTCGGGTAAGTATTTGGTAAATGACCCCAAAATGTAACTACAATTCTAAGAATCAGATAGAGTATGAAAATATAAGTTTTAACTCTGACCTTCCCAATCAGTTTTGGGCTTTGTAATCAGATATCTGAGTCTATGAAAGCTAACTCTGATTCAAAGGATCAGACTTACGACTTCAAAAATTGTTCTGCATCTTCCTCAGAGAACACATCCAAAGAATCCAATAATTATATCAAAACAAATGATTCTTGCTAACTTCGACCTGATACAAGATAGTGTCTCGCTGGAGTATGATTGCCAACGTTGACGATGATAGCTGATGGAGAAGAAAGCTAATATTCAACAACCCATTACAGAAAAACAGGTATAACTTCCTTCTTTCAACTGCAAAATCTGATACAAATATTACTATTTTTAAACCACATCTTAAGAAATGCTTAAAAAGGGTTTGTGCTTGAATTTACATTTGCTTCAACAAGTGGTCGTTTCGAATTTACATAGAGCCGAAACTAATGGTGATAGCCATAGCCATTGAAACTCTTAGATTGATTATCCAACAGACTAATATGGTCTTATTCAATGTCTTCCATGGCATCCTGCAATCACCCATCCATGGTTTTTGTGAATTGAAGACAATAATAAATCAAAAATCATGAGGTCGTCATGCAAATGTCTAACCTTGGCTAACCGTGTGACGTATGTTGCAGCCAGGGCTGTTGCTAGTAATCCCACACCCAGAGTCACCAACTGATTACTCCCACCTGCTAAACCCACATTTGATTCTTCTTGCTGCAAACAAATATCAATTTGGTTTTCCATTTTAAATATAAAAGAAACTGTTCTCATTTTAAGGTAGAATTTAGAATTGGAAAAGAAAGAATAAACTCACAATGATTGCTCGACCAAATGCACCGGCACTAACATACGCCCATGTTCCAGGCAGCATCCCCAACCAACTGCATAACATTTAATGGGAGGATGGTGAACAATATCCATGTACACTGTTTTTTATTTTAACATGAAAACATTCCAAATAATGAAATGTTGCAATTCTGGGAAGTGTTGAAATTTTCATAGAATATGAGAAAATAGAAAAAGAAACAAAAATCGTACAAACAATTAACTTAAAGGCTAACCTTCCCAAGACGTATGGGACAAACTTGACCGATGTAAGTCCATATAAGTAATTTCCAAGAGAAAATGGGAGCAATGGGCTCAACCGGAGAAGTGTAACAACTCTGAAAGCATTTTCTCCAATTGCTTTATCAATTGCAAGAAATTTCTTGTTCCCTTCGACCATTTTAAGTATTCGTTCACGAGCAAAATATCTAGCGATTAGAAATGCAACACTTGCTGCTATCTACAAAAGATGCAAAGTCACAGTTATTTATTTGTCTACAATATCAGTGGTTTTGTAAACATCTTGTTCAGTAACTTACAGTCCCACTTATAGAGACAAGGATTGTGCCGGTGAGAGGGCCAAATAGAAGACCAGCTGACATCGTAAGTGGAATGGCTGGTATTGCAAGTACCTACCAAGAAAAAGCTTATTTGCATCGGTTATGTCCAATATCAAACAAAAAAAGGGAAACAAATAAAAGGAAAATGTAAGAAACCATCAGTGGTTTGTAAATTAGTACAAGGCTTGATATTTGTTACTGAGAATGATCGAACACAAGAAAACCATCTTTAAAACACGAAACTGAAATTCATTGATACACACAAGAGAGTCAGTTGCTTACTTCCAGGCCAGCATAAACTGCAACAAAAAGCGCATATCCAGCAGGGCCATAACCTGTGCACATTACAGAATTAAGAGAAATATCAAAGCGCAATTGATGGTTCTGTGATTTAGACCAAGTTAAATCTACAACCCTTATATTAGTAAATATTTATACATACTTCAAACTTTGCATTAAAGCAATAAGCTTCTAGAAGGCCAACCACTACATAGATATACCAATTACGAGTGATTGTGAATGCTAGAGATGGACATGGCAGGATCCAAGAGCTTAGAAAGGGTCAATAAAGAAAAAAGGGTTGGATTAGGTCAGTGGGCAACCATACTTCACTTGTTTTTCTAGTGTTGTTAAGCTATTAAAAGCTCATTAGTTATTTAGGAAGCCTTCACTTTTTGGAGTTGCTCCCAATTTACAGTGAAGATGTTGGAGTATGAGTAATATGAGCTGAAAGACTACCATACAATTTAACTGTTGACTTTAAGAAGGGTTTCAGTGTCCATCTTTTTGTTATATTTATTTAACTATTGACTCTAAGAAGGGTTTAGGTGTCCATCTTTTTGTTATATGCCAATGCCAACCCTAGGTAAACTACCCTTTTACCTTTACGGAATCTAGATGGACTTTACGGGCATGCGGGCAAGCACTTGGAAATACAAGCATTGCTTTTGACTCAAGTCCGTAAAGTGGTGATAAGTGTTTGATCTGGTATAGCTGACTGGGCACAGTTTTAGAATTCGGGTTATTGAGTTCTCTTGGACTATGTTATGAATCAGATCATTAAGTTCGCCAGGAATACGTTGAAAATTGGATTGAGTTTGTGTGGCCTATGCTCGCATTGGGATGTCATGCATGATGCTTCAACAAAAGTTCCAACCCAATCTCAGGCACTTGGTAAGGATTTGTAATTTTTGGTGATGGCAAGCAACTCGTGAAGTTCTATAGTCAACACTGGGCGTCGAGACATTTTATCATGTGACTTCCAATTCTCTAGCCACCATGGACAAGGTCTACCTCTCCGGAACTGGAGGTGAAGCTAGTTTCTTTCATCCCATGTGATTTTATTACCCCAAGGATTCCTTGGTATCCTAGGACTTGATTTTCGTATGATTTTATGCAATATCCAATTCGGATCATGATCCACATAGATGAAGACAAATCTATAAACTAAGCAACTTCCCTCAGATAGCCTATGAAGCATGGTTTCTTTCTATCTAGTTTCTTGATGTTTTCCTTCTTGTTGCTTGTGGCTTTTCACATGAGTAATTAGTAAAGGCAAGATTATGACGGACCTTTGGACCTAGTTGTAAGCACAACTTTTCCATTAAATGGGTTTAGGGTTTAAATATATATTTGGATGAATGTAATAACTTCATTCAGTATATTTTTAGTAATACTTATCATATTTCATTCATCAAATATATGTATACTACTAACCTGGAAACCCAACCCACAAGAGTTGGATTAGGTTATACTATTGAATGGGTTGGGTTGGTTGAGATTTTTCCAAACCGCCACAATTGGCTTGGGTTTTATAAATGTCTCAAACCACCCAACCCAACCCACGTACATCCCAATGAGTAGTGCTATTACTGGAGCTTGATGTCAAGTTATTTTCTTTTATTGAGATCTTCACATAGAGCATCCACAATCTTATGTTTCATCTTAAAAAACCATATTTTAATGCAAAAGCCTTGAGAACATGGTATGAGTAAGATCGTCGAGTACCTAAAGTTTTGTGGTTATGTTGCTTCAATTCATGATGAAAGCATGTTTATGAAAAGCAAATAATAATTAGAATATGGTGGTTCTCTTGTATGTCGATGACAAACAATCGTGAATGAGAAGTAACCTAACTTCAAGAAGAACTTTCAGTGAGGTTCGAATTGAAAAAGTTGGGGAATTTGAACTATCTTCTGAGCTTGGGGGTTGGAAACGTAGAGGGAATTTTTTGTCACAAAGAAGCTTCTTGCAAGGTTAGGACTTAAACAAATGTTCTTCGCCGCTTGATACAAATTCTAAAGATGTTGGATCCCAGTTGGCGAACCCTCAAGCTAATTGGAAATTTGCTGGAAGCTTTATTTATTGGACTATCAGAAGGCCTAATATTTCATTTTTCATCTATTTTTGGCCTTATAACTTGTTCTATACAATAGCCAAACAAGTCACTTGGGGGCAGCCAAGAACATGTTGAAGTACATTAACTTATGCTCTTAATGAGTTTGTTTCATGAAGAGGGTTAAGGTCTTTCTCTTTTATTGTTGGTTATCTGGTACGGACCAATCATATTGAGATACAGCATTGCTTCATTTGTGATAATTCGATTAAGGTTGATTCAATAAAAAGTAACAATAATGTTCACCACATGTCTTCCAAATGACAGTTCTAGTTAGTTTATAGCAAGCTCAGAATGGTTTCAAAAAGTGACTTAAAGGCTTTAGATTCCTTTTTGGAAAGCTGAAGTTGTATCTATTATCTTATATTTCTAGATATATGCTTTCTGATTCTATGTTTACTGGATGAAATTTTAATAACGATATTTACGTACATCACTTACAATCTATTCATGAATGTACCAAGGGCGCCTATATATAACGGTCCCTATAATTGATTAGGAACCGGGGGGACCGCCCATAGCGCGAGAAGTGGCATATTCATCAGGAATATGGACTTGTTATTCATCATGAATGTGTTATTCATGATGAATATTCATCCTGTAGAGGAACATATTGCCAACTGTGATCGATATCCGGATTCCTAATCAATTTTGGGTTTCTAACGGAACTTCCCCGCCTATTTATACCCTTCCTCTTTGTAAACCATTGCAACCCAATTGCAAGTAATCAAACAAGTCATTTTTCTCATACAAGTTTCTCCTCTTCCACTTTCTCTTGGTCAAATCTTACAAAAACCAACTGAAAACAGATCATTATAATAGTGTTTAAAATCTATCCTACTTCCCGGAGAAGCTAAGATCAAGTATATTTGCCAATATGAGTTATAACATTAAGGCAGTGAACATCAGTGGGATTTATATCTTTAACAACGTTTCTTTTATTTGATGCATAAAATTAAACCTATTTCTAGTTCAAACAGTCTTAGCTAAATCCCTCAAGAAGAAGCTTGACCTTTACTTCAAAGGAATTGCAATAGCATCCACTGTTTCATCAATTCCTAAATCCCAAAAATATAATTGAATTGGGAGTCATCAAATAATGTCATACCTTCAATGAAGCTAGAAAACTGAGATAAGAAAACATTGATCTGGTCTCTATAGATGTACCCAACAGAACCAAACCCACCAACAACACCAACAAGCAACAAACCAGCTATAATCGTCCCTTTAATCGCAGTCCCGTTCTCATCATCACCATCACCACCACCATCGCCATCATCATCTTTAGGGTTATTGTTCAAGTTCAAGAGTCTCCTGATGCTGCTCTGCGGCGGTGGTGGTGCATTAGTTTGAAGGGTCCGTTGGCGTTTTTTGGATTGTTTGAGGGAAGAACGAGGTGGGCTCAAGAAATGAAAGCGCTTATTGAAGGGTTTAAAGCTAAAGAAAGTAAAGGAAGATGATGACGATGAACATGAAGAAGAAGCAGAATAAGTTGAGATTGAGAAATGGAAGTTGGGTCTGCTGATTGATTGAGATGATGATGGGAGGCACGGTGGCCTCGGGAGGATGCGCATTTGAAGTGGGTGATTTCAGTTCTCAATTCGATTTGAGTTTGGATTCTTCAGGATAAGAAGAGAAGAGAAGAGAAGATGATGAGTGGTGGTTTTATAGGCATCACAAGTTTTACATGTAATCAAAATAAAATTTGTTTATTGATGCATTTACATGTCATTTGGAAAACAACCACTTAAATTTCTTAAATACACGTTTTCAGTACTGATTATGCATACGCGATCCCCATCCCTCTCCTCTTCTCGATCGAAAACGGGGATCTGGGATTTTCTTTTCACATACCTTTTCCGTTTGAAAAATAGGGATCTGGGATTTTCTTTTCACATACCCTTCCCGATCGAAAAGGGGATCGTTAATGGGGATTTGGGATCTTTTTTCCGTTTATATGAGATATTTTAAATCAAATATGGTAAAATATCACATTCGATTTGAAATGTTTCATGTTTACATCTTGGACATTTTCAAAATTTTATTTTTATAGAGTATTAACTATTAAATATTCATATGTCAACATGTAAAACTAACACCAAAAGGAACTCCACAGTAATATCATGTGTCAATGTCCACCTACATTAATCATAACACATCAAGTAATATCCAAAAAATTACAGCACCATACATAATCAGGCATGAGAATAGGGTTCGGATCCCCATCCCTACTCGATCCCTGTTTTTTGGGAATCTCCGAGTCTCAATCGTGTCTCATTCCTATGCATAGTACCAATAACTTTAAGGGTCCGTTTAATTTGTAAGATTGTTTTTGAGTGATTTGGATTCATGGAGGAATTTAGATTGCAATGGATTTGAAATCATTGGTTTGTTTGGGTTGTAGAAATTGGAATGGAATTAGATTCAAATATTTATCAATAATTTATAAAAAAATTACGTTTTTATTAATCGATTATTACAAAACAAATGTTTTTAATATTTGTTTTAAACCTTATTTCATACAATTCTACAAAATTCCATGAAATCCCGAATATCCCCTAAGGATTTCAAAATCCAATGTTTGTAGGATTTCAAATCCGGATAATTCAACAAACCAAATATGGAATTAGAATATATTTGAAATCCAAATCTTTTTAAATCCATTCCAGCAAACCAAACGGGATTTAAAGGTATCATAAAAAAAATAGGGAAATTTTCTAAAAACTTCAACTAATTTTTCCATTTTAAATGATCAAGTCCATGATTTTTTTATGAATGAATAAAACATTAAACTTTTTCATTTTGAATGATCAAGTCTCTCAAACATTTTTTTAATAAATAAATCATTGAATTGTTAGAAATTAGTTATTTACATCTTCTTTAACCCTCTCAAACAATTCTTTAAATAAATAAATCATTGAACTTTTAGAAATCGGTTATTTATATCTATTTTAACCCAAAAAAATACTATTAACTGAGTAGGAAGGTTTTAAATAAAATGAAAACTTAATCAGTTTTATTTTTCTCAAACTTTATGTCATTTGAACTCCTCGCACCCAATGACATTGCTTCCCCCAGACAGAATGGAGAATAGATTATGATGGAGCGACCGAGAAGGGGGAGGGGGAGCGATATCGTTGGATGCAAGAGGTCTGAATGACGTAAAGTATGAGAACGATAAAATTGGTTTAGGCGTTTTTGCTTTAACATCTTCATAGTTGGTTACATTTAGATCCTCTCCAATGGATTCTACAAAATGGAAAATCAAATCTCAAAATCTCCAAAAAAAATTACAATCAACTCGAACAGATTCTCTATTTTAGAGATTACAACATTTATTATATTATTGAAATATTTTATACATTAATAAAATAAAATATCATTTCTCTCTCATTAACATTTAACAATAACATATTTTATTGGTGGAAATATAATTAAAAAAATGTCCATCTCATAGTAATCATTTTTGAAGAGTTCTTCAAATTTAGAGGATTTTACACTTCCTCTCATGTGTTTCTCCATTTTGGACGATCTGTGAGAGTAAAATATTCCTCAAAATCTTCATTTTAGAGGATTTGTTAGAGACGTTCTTAGTTCTTTTGGGTTAAAATGATGTAGGTAACCAAAATTTAAAGTATGATTTTGATTATTAAAAAAATCGTTACTGAACTTAATCATTTAAAATGAAAAAAGTTAAATACTTTGTTCCTTAAAAAAAGTTGTAAATCATGATAATTCAAGATATTTTAGTTTAGCCTAAAAATTAGAACAAATTGCAAGGTTTCTCCGTCAACCATTCAGACTCCGAGACATGTATTCTCGTAGACGTCTTCCCCCAAAGTGGTGAAATTTTGAACTTTCAGGAAATTCGACTTTTTACATATTTAGACCCACCATCTAAACAAAAAGTGGATTCCGCCAATTAACACGATTGATTGGATGTTATTTCTCTAAAACCCACAAAATATGCTATTTTTCATTTTTCGTGCTACAAAAACCACTAATTGTATTTGTAAGAAAGCTTAATGTATCCAGATAGCATGTGATAATGGCAAACTTGCAAAACAAATCTCTTTATACCAAATGGTAATTGATCTAGCTGTATTCTGGTAACCAGTCTTCATCGAAAGGGTTCAACATCACAAAATACGTGTGTATCAATGTGTAGCGTTTGATTTAACACCCGCCTTTATAAAATAGCAACTCGATTCATCTCGAGGCATGAATATGTGCTTCAGACCTTTGTCTTTGATGAAACGTAATTTCTTGAACACGAACCCAATATATCGCACACAGAGACAGAATTAGTGTCGATAGTAGAGGTAGACGGACCTCGCCTTTGCCCTTACAAAGTTTGTTCTTGTGAAGACCCCATTTTGCAAAACAAAAACACAAATACAAGACACATGAGAAAAGTAGCATAGCAACGTGCAAATATGGAGCACGGACATAAGGTAAAACACTCATCTAAACGCATGAATAGATACGTGTTACAAGGTTTTTGGCTTATACGCGCGCCTTAAATCCAAAGCATGTTCAAAAAAAAATTCCGAACATGTACTCGTTTTCTTACACAAATATCCATCTGACATAATAGGATGAATGGAGTTTATGTGATGAGACAGAATATGCACACTATTCATGGCTTTCGGTACGCGTATGTGAAATCCCTTTGAGCCTAAATGTATCTGATTGCACATTCTTTATAGAAACTATCGCTTGACGAAGCTGGTTGTTGAGATTGGCCTGCAGTGATCGAGGTGAAAGCTGACCTGGTTGCGCAAGAACTTCAATGGTTCGGCTTGCTGCAAGGTTCACCTGTGAAACACCATCATTAGAAGTTCAAGTTTGATTACTCTGATTTTTCTAAATATAACGCAGTAGAATATAGATTACCAAAATGCAACGAACTCTGCCTTGATTCTTATTTTATGTAACTATGATCAAATTTTCCCTATTTGGTACCCATTTTGACCGGTAACCAGTAGATCTTGTAACCAAGATGATGTCGATGACAAGTTGTCAAGTTAAATTGTGATTTTGGATTATATGGAAAAATGTCAATCAAAATCAACTGATGCCACATAGGCTAAAGCCCTATGATCATATAAAATGGGTTCATTGCAAAAAAAAATCAGCAGCATTTTTCCCAACATAACGGATTGATGAAAACTAGGGTTACAGGAGATGGGATAATATAGAATAACAAGGCAGATAGGTTTAGCATTTCACCTGTTTGATGAGTACATACAGCGTTGGAAGAACGACATGATTTATCGACATTCCTTGGGGACTCTCCCTACTACCCCATCATTTCCTCTCTATATGCATCCCTCTGATACATGTCTATGGGTCTGATAGCTGTTCCCAGAAACAGGATCAAGTTATTTAGGTTTTAACCTTAAGGGTTGTTTGTTTACCTCTTAATAGTTCTATTAAGAGGCAGCTTTTGAATCGTTAAGAAGTGAATTTTGTTTGGCAAAGAAAAGGTCTACATCTTAATGGTTCTAAAACCCTCTGAACGATTTTGTATCTTGGGCCTCCCTTAACCATTCAGCGCCCTAATTTTACTCTTAACAATTACCAAATAATCATATTTCATTTTACGTTGTATCATAAGAGTCTCTTAATCATTCTGACTACTTAATCATTATGTACCAAACTGTTCAGCAACTGCCAAACAACCCCTAACAATTATTATTTTTAGATGTTTTTGTGTTAGGAAGGGGCATCCTTCTGTTAAGCAAAGTTGTTCAGAAGGTCATGCATTTAAAAAGATCTATCATATGGTCATTCTCCTAAATAAATCCTAGTGATGCTCTCGATCTTGGTCACCTAAATCAGGTCTTATGCATTCCCAGTGTAAATATAACACTGACATGCACGCATGCTCTTCATCTTAGGTGATTGATATCGGTGTCACACATTGCATGACCATTAACAACCATTAGGTGCTGTTTGGTATCATGGAATCCATGGGATTTCTTCAAGGGGAATGAAATGGTCAATTAATTTGACCAAATACCAAATCTTTTGTTTGGTTCCTTCACTTCTTGAAAAGAGATTTGATCATTCATTCCCATAAGTCAAGGAATTGAATTCCATTCCTTGGCAAATGTAACAAATTTCATAATTTGATTTTTAAACAACAAAAATAACATTTGCATCCAATTTAACCAACACCACCACCCCACCCACTCCCACTACCCCACTGCCACCGCCGCCACCACTGTTACCCATCACATTTCCCCCCAACCCCCAAAAAACCACCGTCGTTGCCACCATCATAGTAGGATTGTTGCCGTCACAGCCACTACTCATCCACCCCCCGCAAACATCGCTGCCACAACCACACCATGTTGACGCTGTCACAACCACCACATCACTACTACAACCCACCCCACCACACAAACCTCCGCCGCCGCCAACACGGTACTATTGACACCGTCACAGCCGCCACCCTCTCCACCCCCACAAACCACCGCTTTCGCCACCACAATACTACTGTCGCCGTCACAGCCGCCACACACCCACCTCACCCACACCGACCACCACCCCTACCAGCATGCAGATTCCAAATTCTTTTGAGATTCCATTCCAATTTTTGCTAACCAAACGCGTGATCAAATTCCATTCCAATTCCTTCAAAATCAACTTCCTTTGATGGATTTCAATTCCTCCAAATTCCATTCTGAGAACCAAATGCCCCCTTAGTACTTTGCCCTCCTATTCCCTTGCCAATGACACATCTTGAGCTAGTAGCATAGAATGCCTTACAAAAGTTGAATCTACCTAAAGTTCCATATTTCCATGTTCACATATAATCCCATATCTACTAGCAAGATAATATATCATCATAGTTGTTCAAAAGCATTTTCCCCTACTCGTATTTTTCAATGACATGAGCATAAAGGATGCCCATGAGGCCATGACCATAGGGCATTGTTCTTTAACCACGTCAAAGAAGTTGAAACCAAAATTTCCTCTATTCTCGAATTATTATGTCATATCCGTGAGCAAACCATATACAAAGAAGTTGAAACCAAATTTATTCTCTACAAAGAGTCTAGACATGTTAGTTCTTTATTTAAATTAGTACATTATGATGTTTAGGAATCTTACCACACCAAGTTTACTTTGAATTTGAAATATCTTATACAAGTAGTTAATACGTAAAGTGCACATGTTGGTAATGCATGGGTCTAGTATAAATAAGAGTGTGAGGATCAAAAAGGAGTTTGTGCGAGTCCTGTCGAGCCTCTCGAAAGCCAAAAAACCTCTTGTTAAATCATTTGATTTTATCCAATTAGAATTTACATGTGTACCAATTTCACTGTGTGTTTCCACCGGTGTACACAATTGGGTACGAAACAAGGACGAGAGGAGGCAAAAATCGTGATGATATGTGATGATTTCAAATGAGGAAGGATATGGAGATTGTCAATGCGATGATAAACAGACTAATCAAGCTTTATGACGAGCTGCTAAATATTAGCACTGCCACAGTTCCACCTCAGGTAGAAGATACAGAGAGGAATCAACATGTTCGTGATGTTAAAACGGAAGAGAAGAGAGAAATTACACTTTAAAGAGATGAAAATCGATCATATCAAATCCATCACTGGGGAGCACCACCGCCGTTGCCGATCTCACCACCATTGACGTCGTCATCATTCTCTCCACGCTCACCAGCATCACTGCGTCATCGGAGGCCCCATTATGGTCTTTTCCTCATCATTGATAGAAGTAAATGCCACAGAAAGGGTACTGACCAAAAGAGTGCGGCCAAGAAGGAAAAAGCAGAGATACCATCAAAAGCCCATTCTAGGGGTTCTATTATGGCCCAAGCCCATAATGGACTTAAATGGATCGATCAAACCGGAGTCTACTTTCACAACGTCGAGGACAATGTTACAGGGAGCTTGGTTGGGTGATGGTCGTCAGAAACCTCCACGGCTACTATGACCCCCCACCATTACTGCCACTAGTACCGACCCTACTAACGCCTCCACCATGGCCACTGTCTCCCTAACGCTCGATGTCCTCACAATGATCACTGCTGCTAGCCTTAAAACAAGGGGATACCATCAAGCCTTCAATTGGATATCGAAGGGGGAAGGGTTCATTAAGAATATAAAGGAGAAATTAGAGCTACTGGACGGTGGTGGAGCCCCAGATATGGGACCAGGAACCAAAAATTCAGGTACATTTGAATCACGTGGTAGGATTAATTAATCCAAAAACAATGAAGTTAGTGGGCGTTATTAAGGGGCTTAGGTAGTGTACTCACTTAGACTGGTTTCACCCACAATTTCTTTAAAAAAAAAATCAGTTGAGAAGTTTCAGTTGCTGATAAGTAGTACCAACGAGAATAAGTTCACTATGTGAAGAAGAGAGGTTGAGAAAAGAATAAGCATTTGTAAGGGAGTTAAACAATGTATTCAACGGGGGTGAAATCATGGATGAACTTTCATCAATTTGTTGAGGAAATCTCATGTAATTACAAGGGTTCAATGGCTGGACACTGTCTTGAAGTAAAGGTTCCAATTGCAGACAAACTGAAGAATAACCAAAGTAAGAATGGTGGGAGGATTGTTCAACAAACTTTCCCATCAATCTCGCTCCCTGATATTTGTGGATGTTGAGTTGGCGGAGTTGCCGCAGTTGCCATTTCCCAGCAGCCTTGGGTTTTTCTTATGGATTTGAAAGGCATCCTCGGCTAACGTCGACAATTCTTAGGTGGGTTGTTGCTAATGGTGCTCTAGATGATCTGAAATCTATGAAAGATAAAGCGAGGGAGTGGTGATTGGTTGTTCCCATAGATATATACATCACCATTCATGAAGCAACACTTTATACGACATACATATGTTTGATGGGAAGGGTAATCATTACTTTCACTCTCGAGAACAAGGTTATCATTAGATGTTGAAATTTCACCATCTCAATTCTCAACTATGGGCATGGGGAGGTAGTTAGAATCTACAATGAGAATTTTGGGCCGAGAACCGATGATGTTTTGGATGATTTGATGTTGGTTAATGGCCTTATACATGGCTCGTCCTCAACACAAAATTTCTATTGTTGAAGATGTGAGAAGAATGCCAACATTTTGTATTCACGTGCATGATATGGCATGAGACTCGACCACCATTGGTTTATAGCAGTGGATGATGAGTGGATTGTGCTTCCCAAGCGGAGGGACAAAGCTTAGATTATGGAACTGGGACTACATGGCAAGGTGCAGACGTGCAGTTGTTATGAACCAAGCTCTCAATTGGTTAACGGGATCAAAACAGAGAAATAATCGATTGCATGATTAAATGGAACGTAACTCATAACATCTAGCATTCGAGAGGCTAGTCTCTCCTAACAAAACAATGGCCAAACTTCCGAAAATCCAAGGCACAAAGTGGCAACCTAACTCGAGAACATCATCAAACTTCCCACCAGTTCCCTTGATAGCAATAGTGGATTGTACTATTTTTTTTTAAATGGCAGATATTCTACATAAGGAGAATAAAGAGATGAGAGCTCAGATTGCTGAATTGGAGAAGAGCATTATGAACTATAAAGATAAATACATAAACATTTTTTGTGAAAATCATTCAAATGTGGAATTTATTGCAAACCTACAAAAAGATCATAACAGAGCATTAGAAAGAATTGAGAATGATTCCGAGTATCAAATTAATAAACTTGAAAATTCTTTGGATAATGTTAGAAAAGATTTTGATAATGAATTRAAAATATGGARTAAWGCTAATAAAGATCTTTTCAACAAACTCCAAGAAGTTCAGAATGAATTAAGAGCTGAAAGAGATTCTTCAGGTAGAAAGCATAATGAAACTGATGACTTAACTGATAAATCTCATAAATCTGAAAGTGACCTGATTGAGCTAATAAAACTTCTGAATTTAGAGAAAGAAAAGGTTTTAGAAGTGGAAAAGAATTTTAATGCTAAAAGGAAAGTTTTGGAGAAAGAGAAGAATAAGATAATAGAAGTTGAAAGAAGATTTGGAGCTGAACGTGAATCTTATGAAAATAAGATTAATTCTCTTGAGCTGAATGCTAAATTTCTTTTAAATCAAATTTCAGATTTTGAACAACTTATCATCTTGGAACAAGCCACGGTTGATAAAGAAAAGAAAGAGGTTGAACAAAAGCAAAAAGCTCTAGATGAAGAGAAAAGATTGTTTGTTCTTGAGAAGAGAAGTGCTGTCAAGAAACATGTTGCAATTGCCAAAGAGCTTACTGAGAAAAAGAAATGGCTTGACATTGCTTCGGAGAATGATAAGGAAAGTTCAGATGAAGAAAGAAAGAAGTTTGAGAAAGAAAGAAAAGTGTTTGAAAAGATGAAGAAAGAATTAGAAGGTAAATTTTTGGATACTTCAAAGAAGTTGTCTGATCTAGAGACTTGAGTCTGAATTGAACACGAGAACTGAACTTAAGAAGTATGATTTAGTTGCTGATGAGAGAGATCAGTTACTTAAGAAAGTATCAGAATTTTCAAGAACTGAAAGCTTAACTGGTTCTCAATCTCAAGTAAAACTTGCTTTTATAATTGTTCCAGTGTTAAATCCAACAGTTATTCAAGCAGTCCTAGATCGACTTTTTCTAAGAACAAGTCTCATTCTTCAAAACAGTTTTATCAAGGGTATGTCATTGGATCACCCAATAAATTTTCTAAGACTAAAAGCATTTGGGTTAATAAAGTTGATTCTGTTTCATCTCATACACCTGTTATTACTAACTCTGTTCTTCCTTGCATTGTGAGATCCACTAATGATCTGATCAATCTTAGCAAAAGAAGAATTATGTGCTCAACATGCAGAACCAATGATTTTGTCAATAAGAAAAGGTTCAACAGGTGGCATGGAGATAACAGCAATCAGAACAGTTGAAAAGGTAAGAACATGTATGATCACAATAACTGGTATGGGTCATACTGTTCAAAGTGCTAAAAAGAATATATCTAATATGAATAGATGGTTTGGTAGTTACAACATACCCCAACCCGATTCTAAGAAAATAGGACCCAAGTTCGTTTGGGTACCAAAATCTACTTAATCTGGTTTGGTTTTGCAGGTGTGTCAATTTTGTGCTGATCAGAATATCATATCAGTGATACACCGATGCAGGGGGAGTTGTAATCTATTCCAAATGAGGCTTCTGAACATTTCAGTTCAGAACCCGTGCTTTACCGAGTGTGGTTTCTAAACACACAGTTTAGGACCCGTGCTAAACCTGTTTCAATTTTTTATTCTTTTGAGCTAAACTGAAACATTACTGAAATCAACTTTCTAGGGGGAGTCTCTAGAAGTTTTTAATAAATGTTTTTGGAAAATAATTTGTTTTGGGAAAACGAGTACATTTTCTGAACAGGTATTTCCTGAGATTTTACTTGTGTAATTTCTCATCGTACATAACTCCAATACCTGTTTTAGCTATTCTTCAAACTGTTATTATCGCGTCTCTTATAAAAAAATCATTTTCGGTGATAATGCGCTCGTTTGTATTCAAAGTTTGTTTTCTGATATTTTTTTACTTTGATTGATATACATTTCATATTTTTTTTAATATCAGAATCTGTAAACTCGTTCTTACAGATCTTCATTCATTTCTCTCGCATACCGAATAATCTGATCATTGTCGCATCATTCCTTATTGATTGTGCTTAAAGCCAAATTTATTGATCAAATTTTTTATCTGATCATTGTGCCTTACTTGCAATACTATTTTTAATCAATTCTTGTGACCATATGAGCATACTGTAAATTTTGGGAGGGACTGAGTGCTTATCAAAAATACCTCAATGGAATGTCAGAACCGACAAACCTACCCATGAGAACAACCATATCTGAGTGAGCTTTATATACAAAAGGGTTTGTGTGCTGAGACTAAAATGAAAATGAGAGGGGTAGCTGTTGTGAGCTAAAAGAATTGACGAGAGTTGTGTCAGGATTAAAAGAATATAAGAATCCTGTTCCAAACTTCTAAAATCCGGGCATACCACATAATCTATTAGTTCTCAATTCTTTCGAGACTAATATTGAAAAAGGCAAAGCCTAGGCCAATTCTTGTCACAACCCCACCAGCTACTCATTTGTTTCTCAACAGATAAGTGTTTCAATAACAGTTGGGGCACGCAGCTCATCAACTATTAATTTCTCATTCGGAGAAAGTTGATATTGAATCAGAAGGATATATGTCCCCCCTTCAAGTCTTTTTGATCACTAATTGAGTCTGATAAATTTGTGTAGTCCACATGATTTATCTTTTTGAGCCTAAACAGAAGCATACGTTGCTTTATCTTTCTTCACTACACAGATTTTGCATTTTATCTGTTATTTTGCCAAAACATTCATAGATATGCTAATTTTAAGCTATCGGTGATTGAATGGAAGACCTAGTGAGATGAGCATCAAAAGTCTCATATATACAGTACATCCGTTGTACTGAGTATATCTGTTATACTCACAGGCCAATCTTCCTATAAGAATGAAAACAATTTCATACGTTGAAATTGGCTGTTATCTTCCCATTCCCTTAATATGAAAAGATTAAATAAGTGGATTTGCAAAGATCTACTTACTATTTTATGAATTGACAGCTTACACGGAGGATTTCATTCATTCTTGTGTATGATGGAATGATTCTCATTWCATCATAAGGGGGAGTATGTAATAATGAATGAAATGTCTAATTCCGAACATTATAAAGGGAATTTGATGTAAACATCAAGGGGAAGTAACTTCAAATTTGGCAAAAGACTCGAAAGGAGTGCGACTAGAGATGATTACGAAGATTATTCCGATGCTACAATATCTGAGAGTTGTTGAATGTGAAGTTCATCATTTCAACAGTTTATTAATAGAGATTTTGCGTCGTAAAAGAATGTTTGTGATCTTATCTGAAGAAATTCATTATTGGGGAGAATGTTTAAAATTTGTTCGTTATTGTTTCTGTTCTACATTGTCAAAAAGAGAAGATCATCGCGGTTCTACATTCGAGGGGGAGAATGCTAGAAGATCTTTTTCAACAATTGATTGTCTGAAGATTTCGAGTTGAAGTTTGTTTTTGAAGAAGACATTGTGTGCTTAAAGTTTCAAAGTTCAAATGAGGCTCAACGCGCACAAATTCTTTCAAGTCTGAATACAAAGGGGGAGAATGTTAGGACTAAAATTCAGTGTATAATTGTATTCGTCTTGAAAGTTAATTTTGTCTATAATTGTGTAAAAGTCAGCGTGTTTGACTTTTCTTAGAGATGTTGACTTTGACCTTGTTTAGTTTGTTTGACCCTATAAATAGGGTGTTTCTTTGTAATCTTTAGGAGAATGCTCAATTGTAAAATCCAGAATACGTAATAGAGAGTTTGACCATATTTGAAGACTTGACTTTTTCTCTCTTCTCCATCTCATGTTCTTGAAGAATAAATACAGATCTGCCATGAATGTTGAAGCTTGTATGAAGATTGATCTCATAAAGGACTAACAATCTACTTGAACGAGACTGAATATGATTCCCAATATCTTATATGGAAAGAAATTGTTGCAACACCCGCAGCAAAACAAGTCGGTAGTATGGTGATATGCTGACCCAAAAAGAAATCGATGTCCAACACCATCTATAACCACTGCAAAATGAAGAATTAAGCTAAGTGGATTCGGGTTTTGCCTAGAGAGGAGAGGAACAGGCCCAGTTGCACAACCACCTCCAAAGCGTAAATAGTCGAAGCAAGCTTCCTACATTTCCTCCATTGTTTCATCAGAAGCACAAAGAATCTTGTATAAATCCCCTACTAACATATATATGATAGATGCCATTGCCTTACCTAAGATGGAGAATGGTTCTAGATACTTGGAGAGTGCAATCAAATCACGCAAGAGCTATAACACATCCATATTGTAACACACCCATATTAGAGAGTATGATAGCCATTTTCCCATTAGTAACCAGAGAACAAATTTTGAGTGCTATTGATCGGATAAAATAGGATGGTTGAATGATCGATTAAGCTGACATGCCCGTAATTTGGATATGGAAGTTCACCATTCTCCAACAGGCTGACAAAGGAGAGGGGGGGGGGGGGGCATCAACCTGTGAATTTCCATCCCAATGTCTTGGCCATAACCATTTATACCTTGCCAACACCATACTATCCCCCAAATCTTCATACACTGTGTTCGCGCTCTATTTTTCTTCGAAAATCAGCACGAACTGATCCAAATAAACTCTAATGTTGATTCGTGTCTTAAACCTAGCTTCGCCTTCCATGGATGATGGTGGTGGTGGTAGCAGTGGCAGCGGCTTCCATTGATCGTTGCTCCAACCATCTTTCCTATAGGTCGTCAACTTTATGGAGTATGTTGGTAAAGTGAAAATACGTACTAAGTTGGGCGTAGACTTGGGCCAATATATAATAATTGGTTCAGCCTTGGGCCAATTTAATATAACCAGCAAAAGAATCATTAACATGGGTTTTCTAAATTTCTCCCCTTTTTCTTTCTTCAACTGGACCCACATCTTATAATGGACTGGAATCCAAATCCAGCGCTTGATCATTTCTTTGCGGCTTTTGCTCTCATCAATGGTGGAGGAAAACGTAACAGCAGGCTAGGTTTGAGATATGTTGTGGCCTATCCCAATGATTGATTTGCTCGATTCACTGTTTGGAGAAATCAGTGGTGGCTGTGGATAAACAACCGACTGAATCGGTTCTGACCGTAGTCTTTATTCAAACCGAATGGAACAGCTTCCACAATGATCGACTGAATCTCCATTATTTCAGTCCTCGCCTTATTTTCCTCCATTTTTTTCGCACCAGATATGAACTCCGATGGTGGAAGACTGCCCTGAATTAGATGGAAGAGCAATGTAGAGGAATGTTTTGGATAGAGTGTTACGTACCTCTTCACGAAGAATCGCATGTAATTGGGCATTTTCTACCACCATCTCTGTCAATTCTGATTGAGGACCTGACTGAATATCCTCATTTGATCTCGGATCTGTTGTTGAAAATTGGAAACTATGGATTTGATTTTGATCACCTTCTTCGCAGAATCAACCCTCTCGAAACTAGTATCAAGAGCTCGGGACTCAGGCAGCTTTGATACCAATTTGTTATGAACCAAGCTCTCAATAATAATTTGTTATGAACCAAGCTCTCAATAACAATCAGATCAAAGGAAAGAAGTAATCGATTGTATGATTAAATGGAAGTTAGTAGGGAACATCTAGCATTCGAGAGGCTAGTCTCTCCTATACAAGACAATGGACAATTTTTTGGATACCTCTATTCTCCCGCCACACGCCTATTTTTACTATCAGTTTATTTATAATTACACCAATACCCCTTCTATCCCCCCTTCTAGAATGTATAGCATAATATTGGTCTTAGTGATATGAAGGGTGTATACAAGGCGGAAGTTGAACTTGAAGAATTCATTCACTATCTTCGAATGATAGAATTCTCCAAAGAAAGCTTCAAGGGGGTGAAGAGATTCCAAATGGCTTCCTTTTTGACCGTAGAAGGGAAAATAATTGTAAATAACAACAGGTTCTTCTAATTATTTATCGTGCTTTGGTTGGGGTCGCACATCAAAAGACAACAGGAAGAAATCAATGCTCTTTGGAGTTTGTTTTGAGGAGCTCGGCCGACCAAAGACCATTGATTTCTTCCAAAGACCGAGCATGTATATGGAGTTTGGCCGAGCATCAATGAACACCATTTGGGAGATTATGGAGTTCGGCCGACCAAGTCTTGTTTTTTTAGAAGCCTTTAGGCCTGAGCATCTGTTTGGAGTTGTATTACTGTCCCCTCAAACATGCTTCTACATGCACAATAGGCTTCAACGAGTGGACGAAGATGTCGGTTTCGAGAGATTTACTTATAAAGGAAGCCTGTCAGAGAGAGGATATTGCGGCATAATCAAGTTATGTTCATTCCACCTTGAGGACAAGGTGGAAGTTTGGGGCAGGAATTGTTATACCTTATACTAGTAGCATACAAGTAATTAATGCATAAAGCATACAAGATGGTAATGCATGGGTCTAGTATAAATAAGAATACAAGGGTTCAGGAGAAGGTATACTATTTTGTAGACACTAATTAGACGTGAGTCTTGTGGAGAGTTGTGGTCTCTCAAAAGCTAGAAAACCCCTTGTTAAATGATTAGATTCCATCCAAATAAAATTTATATATGTGCCAATTTCACTGCATATTTACCGATGTACATTAAAATAATTCACAACATTTGTGGATGATCACTCTCGATTAACATGGGTTATTTGCTAATACAATCATCTTTTTTTAATTTCATGTATATATTAATAATAATTTTTTAATATTTATCAAAATAAATTCAGTTATTTCACATTTTAACAAATTTCTGATTGATGCATGAGTCCACATGTGCTTACAGACCACAGCAATTTGTCCTCGCTGAAAGTGAACCATTATTTGCTAGATATGGCATGAGATAAACCAAAAGGGTTTTTGTGCATTGATTTTCATGTGTAGCCTAATTACAGGTCTCTATATATAGAGATACTAATTACATAAGAGTGCCCTCTACATTATACTAATTACGCTTAAGTACATTCAGTCTAATACGCTCCCACAAGTTAAGGAAGGGTAACGACCTATAGCTTGGATCGTACAAATAGAAATCTAGGAGTCCACAACGGCTTCGTGAAAATATCAGCAATCTGCTCTTTTGTGGAAATGAATTATACACGAAGGTCTCCTTGAGCAACCTTTTCTCTGACAAAATGAAAATCAACTTCCACATGCTTTGTTCGTGCATGAAAGATCGGGTTGGCTGATAGATAGGTTGCACCTAGATTGTCACACCAAAACATTGGAGTTGATTGGCCATGAACGCCAAGTTCACGAAGGAGAGCTTGAAGCCAGGTAAGTTCAACTACAGTATCAGCCAAAGCTTTGTATTCCACTCAATAGAGGTTTGAGAAACAGTGCGTTGTTTGCGAGCGGTCCAAGATACAAGGTTAGAACCCAAATAGATGGCAAATCCCCCTGTGGACCGACGATCATCTAGACACCTAGCCCAATCAGCATCAGAGAACGCTTGGAGAGACTGATCAGCATCGGAGAAGGCTTGGAGAGATAGAGTAGATGCCTGGCGAATGAGTAAGCCACAGTCAACAGTGCCCCGAAGATAGTGTGAAATCCGTTTGACCACACACCAATGTGATTCAGTAGGGGATGCATGAACCGACACACTCTATTAACTGCAAAAGCGATATCTGGCCGAGAAAGAGTAACATAATGAACAACACCAACGACCTGTCTGTATTTAACTGGGTCAGAAAAAGCAAGACTGTCAGCTAAAGATAGGGAACTGAACGAGGTCATGGGGGAAAGCATGGGCTTAGAGTATGAGAGGTCTGCTCGTTGTAAGAGCTCCAAAATGTACTTCTTTTGAAAAGGATGACGTATGGTCCTTAAGGGACGATCTCAATACCCAAGAAGTAGTTTAGAGGGCCTAGATCCTTTATCGCAAAAGTTGAGCCCAGTTGTTGAACGACGGCGTCGATAGCAGAAGTATTGTTTCCCATGATGATGATGCCGTCAACATACACTAAGATGTATAAAAGAGTGCCAGCATGACTGAAAATTAACAGTGAAGGATCAGTCTTGGAGCCTATAAAGCCAAGGGTATGAAGAGCCTTGGAAAGGCAGTGAAACCAAGCCCGTGGGGGCTGCTTGAGGCCATAAATGGACTTGTGGAGTAGAAAAATATGATCTGATCGTTGTGGGTCAATAAAGCCTGGAGGGTGCTTCATATAGACTGTTTCAGTAAGGTGGCCATGAAGAAAAGCATTTTGAACATCAAGTTGCCTAAGCAACCATTTCTGAGAAACTGTAAGCGGTAAAACAACCCTGATGGTAGTGGTCTTGACAACAGGACTGAAGATTTCGTGAAAATCAATGCCAAGTTTGTTGCCGAAAACCTTTTGCGACGAGTCTCGCTTTGTAACGAGTAATGGCACCTGCCTTGTCCTGTTTTATCCAGTAAACCCACTTACATCATTAGTATCATGAGCAATTGATTAGGTATACAGTTGTATCGAAGGCGTAATGTCTAAAACGTTGAGGAACACTGATGGAGCAAGCAGAGTGAGACTAGTTTCAATGGCATGTCAATTACGTCGTTCCACGAAACCGTTTTGCTCACTGGTGTGATGACATGAACGGCGATGAACAATGCCAAGGGATGAGAAGAAGATAGATTTTGGAATTCACCACCCAGTCAGTTTGAACGTTTTTTACCTTTGTAGTAAATTGTCTTTCAACCATGGTAAGAAAACCTTTGAAGGTGTTGTAGACATCTATTTTTGAGCTAATGGGTAGATCCACATATAACGAGAATGATGATCAACACATAGCATAAAGTAATGATGATCTTCAAAAGATATAACGGTGCAAGACCAGACATCACAATAAACCAAATCTAAAATTTTATTAGTTCAAAAGGAAGAAACAAGTAATGAATTTTTTGATGATTTGCCCATTTGATAGGACGTACAAAAAGGTAATGTCTTAGTTGTAGCAGGAATAGAAAATCTAGAAAGCAATAAATGAAAAAGACGTTGATGTGGATGACCAAGCCGCCTATGCCAAATGGTAGAGGATGCACGATTAACAACAAAAGCGATTTTATTGATAGACTTGAGTTGGGGTAGACAATACAAAGAGAGCAGGTAGGGTTTTGGTAACTTGGCTTTGATACCGAGATAAACCAAAAGGATTTTTGGGTATTGATTTTCATGTGTAACCTAATTACAATAGGTCTGTGGGTATAGAGATACTAATTACATAGGAGTGCCCTCTACATTATACTAATTACACTTGAAGTACATTCAGTCTAATAGCATGCATAATGTCAATTCATCGCCATGTCCCTCATTGTTTGTCAATTACCTTAAATTATATGCCCTAAATTGTCCTACACAAGAAAATCCCCTTCTTCCTATTGTTTCCTTAAGCATCCATGTTCCTAGTTTATGCTAAAAACATTGTTGTGTTTGTTACCTCCAAGATTTGTGTCCTACAGCATAAGCAGAGGGCTCGGCTTCAAAACCGTACGTGGAGCTTCCGCCTCATACGGCTCCTCTAGGGATGGAGGTAGGCCCAGCCCTGACCCATAAAAATTTTCAAGCAGCGGCATCATTTGACCATTTGTTGTTTGGGTGCCTGCTTTAGCAAGGGTTATGGATTTGACCCCTTTCATATCCTTTCCTCCAAACAATTTGCTTAAAAAACAAACGCTATAATAGCTGAAGAACTGAAAATTTGCTAAAAGCATAATTAGAAGCCACACCCTTTCAAACAAGATACATTAATCCAACGCCTTAGACTAACTAAGCCACCACAAACTTCTGTCATAAGTTAAGTTTCAAGAAATATAAGAGCATACATAACAAAACAATATGTTGGCACCCTTCAGAAACATAAGTTTTTTCCACTATGACAAAATCATGAAGCCACGGCATTGGTCGCCATATGCCCCACACGTGCCTGTCCTAGAGACACTAAGCTTGATCGTCAATAGGTAAAGTGTATGTTCCTTGGTTAATTCCGTGTTTAGAAATGATGTACATGCCATAATCCTTCTCCCCATAAATATTTTACTTCCCTTGATTTCACCTTTTATGAATTCATTATTCATGTTGTAGTTTTCTTTTCAAAGTTCTCATTTGGTCATTACTGAACTCCCTTTAAGAGTCTAAGTGGGTATTCCCAATTCCTTTCCTTCGACAAAGTCACTAGAATCCACGAAATCACTAGCGCTCTAATCACATAGGTTTATGCTCGACAATTATATGACATTTGTACAAGCTAATAACACTCCATCTCTGCATCATGAGGTCAATGGCTGCCCTACTACACTTAAGCCTCAATCTTCACCATTACTCAGCCCGAAACCTTGTAAAGTATCTCCATCAACATTTCTCCATAAGTGACATGTGTACGACTCTTTCAGTTGCTCCCTTTGCCATGATAAAACTATATAACAAGGCTTATATCACCCTTTCTCCCTTATGCTCAACATATGATATGGATTCAATCAAATTCTAATTAATTAGAAGAGGCAATTTATCCAAGATAGCACAAAGCCATACAAGAGATTAGAGAGATTAATTCCCTTCATAGAAATAAGGGGCCTTGGAATCTCTTCCTTCAAGTCAACATGTTGAATACAAGTAGGGATCTCATCCTCCTTTACATCACATAAAAGCCCGTCTAGTGGATAAGGGTTATCCTCAAGCTTAGTGAATTGATTATGAAAACACTTCCGCACCCGTGGCCAAAATGGTGTATGTCTTGCATTTGTGTTCCATTGATCACTCATCATACGCCACTAATTGGTTAGATAATAAGAATGTCTTTCTCAAAGAAACCATAAATGGTTCAGCCATCCGGCTTTGTTGTTGAGGAGGTGGTCGTTCCATGCAGACAGGATTAGAATAAGTGCAGTGTGAAGTCACAAAGCAACTTCACTATCAAATTATCGTATTTAATGGTCATTGCAATATTAGCACGCACTACTTGTTACTACCCCTTTCTAGGTCAATCCAAGGTTTTAGGTTTTAAAAAGCAGAATCAGGCCTCGAGGCGTTTTCCTTACGCCTCGAGGCGGAAACTAAAAAGAAATAAAAATATTTATAAACATGTAATACATATTTAAATTATATTTAGAATCATCATCAGTTGCCTAAATTTTTTTTAATATATGTAATTAATATATAAAGATTTTATTATTATTTTTTTTAACAAGTACTCCCTCTATCTCAAAGTAAGTGCTAATAAGTGAGAATTATCTTATAGCATGTTACTTTACCGTTGAGATTATTGTTATAAATGTGGTCTCACTGAGCCATGAAGCTGACTAGCATGGTGCAAAGTAGGATCGGGATTGGCATGAGTTGATAAGGGGAAAAGTCACGTCTAGCGGACTTTAGACAACATTAGCTAACTATTTCATATATAACTTGACACTTTCAATTATGTTGTGAAGCGTAGTACTTTAGCCAATAAGCCTATGGTTGTATTTGCTTTCAAGTGTAACTAAGGTCATCTAGTGATGTGAGCTTGAACTAAAGGAAGGTTGTATTTTCCTTTACGAGTTAAGTAAGGTGTCATATATCTCTAATGGGAATTAGGGGTGTGACAGTTGGACGGGATACCAAACAATGTCTTTCAGGCATAGCTAGGTGTTGCACCCGTCACAAATACATTGAGGGAGGAAAGATTATGTTTGTTTAGGCATGTGCAGAATGTCGGCTATGGCACCAGCGAGGATGGTAAAGAGTATGACTGTCAAAGGGGTGAGGAGGCAGGCGAGGAAAACATGTGATGAGCAATTGAGGATGGCCTTGGCGGCATTAGATGTTTTAGAGAACATGACCTCTGATAGCACTTCTTGGAGATGTGGGACCACGGTAACACAATACAGTCTATGGGTAGGACCTGTAGCTTGGACAAGAGGATGGAGTTTGGAGAAGTTAGAGGTTGAGACAAAGGGGGTAGCGAGGTGGTCATTACATTACGTGAGTATTACGTCATATAGAGGGATGCCTTATTTTTCCTACTTCTAGTGTTAGCTTTTATTCTTGTATTAGTAGTTGTTAGTTTGCGTTTTTGTGCTTCCTTGATTGTTTTAACTTATTTTTCCCTTTACCTTGCATTGTTTTTTAAATTGACCTAATGCTTGATTGCATACTCTTATCTCTAATTGCTCTTTTGTTTCTTCTATTTTTTGTTTTACAAGTGAAGTGCCTTCACTGAAACAATCTCTCTACCCCTTGGGGTTGAGTCAAGGTCTACATACATACTAACCCCCTAACCTCGCTGGGATTTATTGGATTTGTTAAAATCGTCTATCTTGCGTAGATTTACCCATGCTTCTGGATCATTTGATTTGATTAGCATCAAGACCCTAAAATTTGACTCCCAACTGCAATATTTAAATTGTATGTAATAGAAGTAAACACTAAGCACTTCATCACCTAATAACTTGTGATATCTATTCACGTAAATTAAAGGAATAACTATTACACACATCCTAATGGTGAATTTCAACAAGGCTACTATAGCATGATAACAAAAATTATTATATATCCAAGACGAATTACGGCATAAAAGTGCATAAAAACTAGCATTATGGTTCAATTTCAACACATGAAGTTCATTTGGTTTGGATAAAATAACTAAAGATGTATAAATATAGAAGATCAAACTAATAGGTATTTTAAATTTCATTCAGCAAAAGCAAGGAATATACATGCACTAATAACTATATAAGGAAAGCCAATCATACCGATTCTGAAACCATTTTAAACAAAGCTTTCCCAAGAGGCACAATGCAAAACCTTCAAACAAGAAAAAAAGACTTCAGACAAGAATTTTTTTTTAACTTCAGCACATTATCATGACTTCCTTTCACTTTCCTAGCAACAAAATATGATCTTTTTGATAATTCCTACACTTCCAAATTTTGAAATCAAACCATATAGAGATGGTATATCCCACTCAAAAGTAGTAGGGTCTGGGAGGGATAGGATGTAAGCAGATCTTACCCCCGACAACTAGAATCGAGAGGTCGTTTCCATGAAAACTCCCGACTTGTGCATGAAACAAATGTGTGTGCAAGCAAACAATAGGATAGGTATTAGGAGTCTATAACAGATAATCGGGAAAATACAATAGGTAGAATACAAAATCAAAGGTAAGCAGACAATGTGATCATATAAGATATGTAATGCATGTAGTAAACGAATGTACATAGCAACTTAAGCATGCAGGTAACCATTAAGAAAAACAAGAAAGAAAGGTCCCATCATGCGCAGCTAACCCACACAAGGAGCCAATTTGACTACTCCTTACCCGCATCTCAATATCCTTGTCATCACCACTACCATATACTACTAAAAATCGGCCACTCTCGTCCCTAGTCCTGCGTCTCCAAGAACTCCTATAAGAGGTCATGTCCTCGGAGATGCCCAAAGTTGCCATGTCCATCCTCAACTGGTCAGCCCACATGCCTCTACACTTCCTAAATTTAAAAACTCAATTTCGCTTTTATTAATGCCAGAATTTAGTACCTCCAAGATTCAAATTTATGCAAACTACCTTTCATTCGTACCAATTTTCTTCAAGTTTTAGTAATTACATAGAGGTTATAGCATTACTCAATTTCTTCTCTGGAAAATTAACAATTCTGCTCAAATGGGTCGTGGTTAGGAAAGCAAGAAAAAAAATGTAAAAGCAAGTGCGTAATTGACTTTTAAGAATCAAAATCTCATGTGAATTTTCCAAATACTACGTGGTTGAAGCACTCAATACACAATCGAACCTAGTTATTAAATACCTAAAGTTTCGATAATTATAATCAATTTTCAAGCCAAAAAGGTAGTTTGTTCGATTTCTATACTCAAAATGTGGGTTTTACGGAACTATTGACGAAGGAATGACATCACAAGAAGAAGACAAAAGCAATTACATTCCACGGCCATAGGCTAGAGCAACTTCCGAAGGTTCTCTCCAGTCATCATATCTGCAAAAAAGAAAAATGTTTATAGCCACTGCAATGGTAGAATTGGAGAATCCAGACAGAGAGACAGAGAAGTACACATAGCCGTAGCGTTTATCAAACAAAAATCGTTTTGATGAGTTTTTGGAGATTTTAGAGCTCAACCGAACTTCCGGAGTCTCTACCATTGCTTACGAACAATCTGGATATCAAATTTGAGGGGCGACCCTAATTTATGCAAGTGTGCATTTTGGGGATGCGACATTTTTTCTTAAAGGCAATCGACATTGTTTGTGAAAATGGACAAAAATAGTAGCATCTCCAATCAAATTCATTATTTATAAAGATTCATTTAACAATGATCTCTTTTAATTGAATTTTTATTAAGATTATAATTTCTCTCCACCACGAGATTGATCTCTTATATACAGATTGGATGAGTTTATGAGCAATATCCTTGATGACGGATCAAGTTATTAGTTTTGTTGAACAACTCATGATTGTCATTCGTCAAATTATTCAACTGATTTTGTGGCGTTTTTTCATTGAGAGACATTTTCATGGGAGTTTGAGGAAAATTGTGTGTACAAGTCTTTGTTGAAAGACAACAAATATGTACGGAAATTTTCAATAATTTGGGTGACAATGACATATGAAACTTAGTGAAAGAGAACACGTTATTGGGAGACAATGACATGTGAATTGAGTAAAATATACAACATATTATTAGGAGACAATGACATGTCAACCTGAGTGAAAGAAACAACTCATTATTGGGAGAAAATGACATGTGAACCTGATGGAAAGAGACAATATGTTATTGGGAGACATTGTCATGTAAACCTGAGAGAAAGAGACAACACATGATTGAGAGACAATGGCATGTGAACCTGAGCAAAAGTGACAACACATTATTGGGAGATAATCATAACCATTCATTATAACATAAAAATAAATTTCAAATAGTACACTTGAAAAACAAGTTACAAACAGATACACGAATAATAAATTACATATAAAAAATTCTAAATTGCAAACAAACCACTATCCACACGACATTCCCAAAAGACATTCTTTCAGCGCCTCCTCTCCTGGTGACAACAGGTGTTCTTTTGCCAACAGTGCACGTAGATTCTGGTGGTGTTCTTTTTCTTTTTCGAATTCGAGTCTTTTAGTCATGATTTCAACTTCACTGTTTCTTGTAATGTTCAATGCACGAAATTCTTCAGAATAGTCAATAGTTGAAGAATATTGTGATGTCTTACCTTTTCCTTTTTTCATTGTCGCATCTTTACCCATAGGACACTGAACTGTTGAACCAGCAATAGTTGGTGATTCTTGTTTAGTTTCGACAGAATAATCTCTTTCTTCTATAGTTCTTGATCATTTTGTGCTTCTACCACCACTTTCGTAATTACCCACTTCATATTTTGGGTGAAAACGTGTTATGTCACGTTGTAACTGTAAATCTCACTTGGCATGTTTACGCATAACTTCGTTAAATACAAGCAAGTTATTAAACTTGCTCCCTCCCATTGCATAAATTGCATGAGCTCCTTTTTCAACATCTTTCATACTTATTCCACTTCCTTTTTGTTGATATGCTTCTCTGTATGCAGCAACCCATTCGTTTGTGCTTTCATTAAGTCGTGTAAAACAACCTTTCATTTGATTTTGGTTCCTGATGCTCAGTCCTTCTGCATTTTCTGCTCGAGTTTCATCATAGTATTCTTTCTCAGTCCTTCTGCATTTTCTGCTCGAGTTTCATCATAGTATTCTTTCACTCATGATCAAAACGTCCATTTCTTATGGTTTTTGCCTCGAGTAGGTTCCTCACTGACGTAAATCCATGCTAACATTAACACCATATCTTCTTTAGTTTCCCATTTACATGCTCTTGAACTCTTTTGTAGAGTTTGAGCATTTTCAAGGATAGAAACTTGCTTATTATAGATGAAAAACTCGGAGTTTTCTATTATGTGTTGGGGTGATATTGGGAGTTATCACGATGTTGAGAATTTGAATTTTTTTTTGGAAGTTTGGATCATAGCTAAAATTGAAAGAAACTGAAAGTTTTGGAATTTGCAAGATAATGAGAGTTATTGAGATGAAGAAAAAGATTGTTGTGGTGAAAATATGTCAATATTGAGCCATATTTGTAAGGAATTGAAAACCTTGATTTCTAGCGTATTTTTCAATTTTTAATTTTTTTTATTAAAGTCATTTCTTTATCAGATAAATTTTATCACAAAAAATCTAACATTAACCAATAGGAATCTTTCATGTAGTAGATAAAAAGAGATGAAAAGCCAACAATCTTGGTTCGGACGATGATAGAGATCAAAAGAGATTGGCCATTTCAATAGTTTTTTTTAAACCTTTGTACTATTCAACATCCCGTGGTTGGGATCGCCGTTAAACATGGTCTTAACTCCAATATAATCTAATTTTTGTTTATATATTATTCATAATCTAACTCAATCTAAAAAAAAATTATAAAAATTATATATTTAATATTTTACAATATATGTATATATATTAATTTTAAATTAAAAAATAAATTAAAAACAATTTCATATTTTAAAACGTAACTATAAATATAAAATATTTACAGTTGAAAATAAATAAAACAAACTACAGAAAAAAAAGTGTGAAATTACATAACCAAAAGACGTAAAATAACATAGTTAATTATCAGTGCCGAATTTTTTCCGTATATGCTCAATCAAATCAATTTTTAGAGCGTTATGAGTATTCCTATTGCGAAGTTATTCCCTATTAGCCATATAACTTGATAAGTTTGTAATCCGTTCAGTGGATAATTCAGGCAGTTGACTATCATCTTTTGGAGCTTCCTTGTTGTCGATTTGGAGACATGTCGTTAAGAAATTCAACAAGATCATAATAGTTGAGGTATGTATCTCGTTCGTCTTCAACTATCATATTGTGCATGATGATACAAGTAATCATAATTTGTCTCATATTATGTTTGTTCCAAACAAGTTGTTGATTTTGTTCAATAACTCGTGATTTCCATTCATCAAATGGCTTTGGTGAATATTTTTCATTAAGAGACATTTTAGTAGGATGTTTGAGGCTGTTTGAGGAATGTTGTATGAATTAGTATTTGTTAAATGACAACAAATATATAAGAAAACTTTAAATCGTCAGTGAGGGACAATGGCATGTCAACTTTGAGTTGATAAAGACAACATATAATGAGGAGACAATAACATGTGAACTTTAGTGAAAGAAAGAACACGTAATGAGGAGACAATGACATGTGAACTTTAGCTAACTTCCAAAGCAATCATAACCATTCATTTTAACATAAATTACTAATACATAAAACATAAACTACAAACAAAATACACAGAATACTAAATTACTAATACATAATACATAAATTAAAAACAGATACGCAAAATACTAAATTAGTAATATATAATATCATTATCCATACAACATTGCCAAAAGGCGTTCTTTCAGCGCTTCCTCTCTTGGTGACAGATGTTCTTTCGCCATCAGTATATGTAGATTTTTGTGGTGTTGTTCGACTTTAAACTTTTATTTGTCAAAGTTCAGTTTTTTATGTCATGATTTCAACTTCATTGTTTCTTGTAATCGTCATTGCAAGAAGTTTTGCAAAAAGTCATTAGAAATTGAAGAATATTATGATGCCTTACATTTTTCTCTTTATTTTGTTGCATCTCTACCTCATAGGACGCTGAATTGTTGAACCACCAATAATTGGAGATTCTTGATAGGTTTCTTCTTCCTTAGTTCTTGATCTTTTCGTGTTTCCACCACTTTTTTCAACCCTCACTTCATATTCCGAACGAGAACGTATTGTGTTACGATCTAATTGTAATTTCTACTTGGGATGTTTACACATAACTTTGTTAAATACAAGCAAGTCCAAAAACTTTTTTCCACCCACCTCATAAAATTGCATGAGTTCCTTTCTCAACATCTGCCATACTCATTCCATTTTCTGATGATATGCTTCTTTATACGCATCAATCCACTTGTTTTCATTTTCGTTAAGTCAAAGCCAACGACCTTTCATTTGATTTGCGTTCCTGATGCACATTCCTTCTGGATTTTCTTCTTGAGTTGCATCATAGTATTTTTTTTTACTCGTGCAAAAAGCGCTTATTTCTATTGGTTTTTGCTACGAGTAGCATCTTTGCTAACAAAGTCCCATACTAACATTAAAGCCATATCTTCTTTACTTTCCCATGGATGGTTGACTTTTGGGCCCTTTTGCGAGGTTTGGATATTTTTAAGGATAAAACTAGATTATCATAATGGGAAAACTTAGAGTTTTTAAATTGTGTTTGGAATATATTGAGAGTTATCAGGATGTTGAGAGTTAAAGAAAAATTTGGCTGGTTTGGATCCGTACCACAAACTTAAAAAAAATTAAGAATTTTCAAGATGATGAGAGTATTGAAATGAAAAGAAAGATTAGTGTGTTGAAAATATGTTAATATTAGTCTCTATTTGTTGGGAATTGAAAATATGAGTTTTGGTATATTTTTTAATTTTTTATTTTTTTATTAAAATTATCTTTTTAATCAGATAAGTTTTATCCTAATAAAATCTAAAATCAACCAATTAGAACTTGACACAAGTCTATTCTGTTATCCTAAAAATCCATTATTATTAATATATTAAAGTTACAATCTTGGTTTGCAATTAGGGCTGTAAACGAACCGAACGAACACGAACGGATGCTTGTTCATGTTCGTTCGTTTAACTTAACCGAACAAACGAACGAACACGAACAGTAAACGAACGAAAATCTTTCTGTTCGTGTTCGTTCGTTTAGAAATCAGGTGTGTTCGTGTTCGTTTATGTTCGTTCGTTAGCAAGCTAAACGAACGTAAACGAACGAACATAAACGAACGAGCTAAACGAACATAAATAAATATTATTTGAATTTAAAGTAAATAAACAAAATATTATATATTAAATTTAGTATATAAACGAACATAAATGAACGAACGTAAACGAACGGTAAACAAACGAACGTTCATGAACATAAATGAACAAACATGACTCTTGTTCATGTTCGTTCGTTTAACTAAACGAACAAAAAAATTTGTTCATTTTCGTTCATTTATTAAATAAACAAACATAAACGAACTTCCCGCCAAACGATTCATGAACGGTTCGCTGAACGTTCGGTTCGTTTTCAGCCCTATTTGCAACATGAAAAAAATCGTCGGATTAAATTGCATTTATTTTTTAATTTTTTTACTTATACCCAACTAAGACTGGAATGAATTCTTAATGGGAGTTCTCTCTTACAAATATGACAGGAGCTTTTTACATATACACACTTAATAATCAGGACCAAAAGTAAGTATACATTTAGTCCTATTGTCTTTCAAGTAATAAAATGATACAAGTACCGAGTATTGTCTACAGGGATGAGAGTAAAAGTTTAATAAAAGTAATATGAAGGATTTCAGACGGCGACTTTGAAGACTTTGATTTGTGTGATTGAAGAAATTAACAGATGATAAAAGAAAGACAAAGTGTAAGACTTAAGGTGAGATGTAAATACAAATTTCAATAGACCAATGTTGTCAAAATGCTACAACATGCAATTAGTAACAACTATTTTCATCATTTATTTTGAGGGTATTCCTCTCGAACTTCACCATTGCACTGATATTATAGATTTCAACCCACATCTGTATGTGGTATCCAGACCAGTGAAAGTGATAAATGTTCTCAAAATATATGGATAAACAAATTTCTTTATTAAAAATCACTTTTTCCAGTGCACTCCCACGTCATTCAAATTGACGTGTTTTGAATACCTCATATATGAGTTCATTCCACTTTAACACTTCATAGTGATCAACCTATCGAGAATTTAACCAATTTGGAAAACATAGATAACAAATTTCTTTGTCAACAACTCTCTCAAGTCTACTTCCTATATCATCCAAATTGACGTGCAATCAAATGAATCAATGGCGCAACTTAGAGTCCATGACACTTTAACACTTTACAGGTGATCAACTCGTCGAGAAGTGTTATTGGTTTTATGAAACTTAAAATGAAATAATGAAACTTTGTTGTTACATATAAGAATCTACTTTCTTTTCATTTAGAAACTCACCATTTCCGTCTCACACCCAACCTAAGAGATTTAGCTACTCATAACTGTTGATCCTCTCTCTCATTGATTTGATGATAATTACCTTTCGAAGTATTATTGTTTATGTCTTTTCAGTTCCAGCGATCATCACTGCATCTGTTCAATGATCGCGAACACGCATTGTAATCTTACAGCGACAACGATACTTCAAGACAAAACTCACACCAAAGAACCTTCAGTGAATGTTGAAGACTGAAGCTGAAGATTAGTGACTGACACGTTTGTGATTAAAGCGGTATTCAGTGATTACAACTTGGTCAATATGTGTGAAGACTGCACAAGCCTTAGTGAATGCTGAAGAGACCTCCAGCGTTATTCCAACATTCAGCGATCAAATGAAGCTTGCCATGCATGATTGTTTTTGTCTTGCCCTTCCATACACAAAGAACAAATCCATACCCTTTCAAGAGTATAGTACTACACGGAGTCGACTAGTCGACTCTAGTGCTCACTCTACGAAAGGATGTCTGCTAATCAATAGACAAATGTATTATTCACTGTTGAAAAGGACAAACTTTTCTCTTAAAGCTTGACGCGTGTTCTAACCCTTCTGATTTGCATTTAATATAGTGTGTATAAATAGCTGAGTGCTCTCCTCATGCAAAACATATCTCTAAAGCATACAAAAGAACACATATGCTTATCTTCAAGCAAGTTAGAATTTCTCTCTAAATTCTAAAGTGCTTACCCATGAAGAACATCTTTCTGTCTTTATCTTTTTAGAAACTTTCTTATATTTACTAAGTATCTTTTTGTGTAATCTTAGATTGTTTTAGATATGTTATCTACCTTTTTTATTTCTGCAAACAATGTGTAAAAAATCTGTATTGATCCTTCTATATCAATATATATTTTTAAATTAGAAAGTTTTATGTATTTGTATTCATCCCCTCCTCTACAAACTGTTCCTCTAAACTCTTGTAGACCCGACTGGGATCAATAAGTTGTATCAGAACAGTGTTTTCTTATCGTCTTTTTTAGTTGTTTATTTGCATTTTATTATCTCTTATTTCTCTAGATAATTTACTGCTTTTACAAATGGCTTTACAAAACACAAACACAAACTTTCACGACAATGACTCTCTTGTCAAACCTCCCCGATTTATAATAGATAACTTTAGTCTCTGGAAAAATCGGATGTCTCTTTTCTTGGAAGGTGTGGATCCTGAGATCCCACATTATATAGAGAATGGACCTTATGTTCCATACGCTATATCTTTGGTTGTTCCTGAAACAGCTACGACTGTTGCGATTCCTGAACGACAAATTCCTAAGCTCTCTCATCAATGGAGTGATGAAGACAAGAAGAAGGTGGCTATAGATACTCGAGTGATATCTATAATAGCCATGTCTTTTCCTGATGAGGTCTATCATTCTGTGATGAAGCTTAGGACCTCAAAATCCATGTGGGACACTCTTTGTGTTTAATATGAAGGTACTTCCCAAGTACAAGAATCAATGAATATTAATCTAGTAAGACAATATGAAAGCTTTCTCTGTGGAAAGAATGAAACATTGTCTAAAATATATCAAAGATTTAATTGTCTTCTTATTGATTTGAGGACTGTTGGAAAGAAATATTCCAATTCTGAAACTTTGCCGAAGTTTCTGGAATGTTTACCAGAATCATGGGATACATATTCTATGTTTCTCAAAATGTCCAACGATATGTCCTCCCTCTCTCTAAGTTCTCTCTATAGGATATTGCTTAATCATGAGCAGTCTCATCAAATGAAGAGAAATCTCATCAAAGATTCCAGAGAAATGAAAAGCTCTCTGTTAGCTTTGATCTCTGAAGATTCTTCTTCTATTCTTCTTGCCTCTTCTGTTTCTTTAACAGAGTTAGATTCCAGTAACTCTGAGGATTTGTCAGAGTTTGATCTTGCAGAATTTGATGAGTCACTCGCTCTTCTAACCAAGTCTTTTAGAAGATTTTTCAGAAAAATAACTTTCGCAGATCTCCTTCGCTGACCCTCAAGGATAAGCCAAAGTTAGATTTTATTGACAAGGCTTCAACGATCTGCTACAACTGTCAACGCAAAGGTCACTTTGCGAGTGAATGCAGGTCAAAGAAGACTGTGACGCCATCTTTAAAAACCCCATCCTTCTTCAGATCCAAAGACGATAAATATCTAAAGCTGAAGGAGAAGTATAAGAACATGAAGAGTTCTCATCGTAAGGGCAAAGGTCTTGTCGCTGAAGAACATGATTGGGCTGATTCTCCTGATGAATCATCCTCAGATGAGGAAGATACGGCCTACCTCTGCTTAATGGCCAAGAATGTCAAGGAAGAAACTTCTGATACATCAACCTCCAGTGATCCCTCATCATCCTCTCTTGCTCAAGTATGTTCCCTGAATAAACCTTCTTCTTCTTCTTCTTCTTCTTCTTCTTCTTCTGTCCCTGATAGCCTATCATCATTAGATACGTTGATGGTTGACCTTTACAATGCCCTGAATGGCAAATCAAAAGTAGAAATGCTTAATCTTGATCTTCAAGAATAGTTGAAGATTTGTCATTCTAAGATCAAAGAGTTAACTAAGATCGAAGAAGATCTTAAAGATCATGTCATTGTGAACCAGACCATCACTATCGAGCGTGAACATGCTATAGCTAAGCGTGAGCAAGCTATTGCTGAACTCAAGGCTGAGAAGGCTACCATTGAAGGATGGTGCAAAGTAGGCATGGCAACGGGGCAGAGATGGGGCGGGTTTTGTAATCCCCGGCCCCGGCCTCGATTTGTAATACCGTCCCCCGGCCCCGGCCCCGGTCCCCTGCTGGTACGGGGATTATCATCCCGTCCCCGGTCAAATTCTAGCAATCCCCGGTCAAAACCCGATAAACCCCGGTCAATCCCCGGTCAAAACATTGTAAAAAGTATGCTTTAGTTTGATTCTACCGGGGATCCCTGGTCCCGACCCTGGCCCCAGTTTGAGTAACATCCCCCATCCCCGGCCCCGTCCTCGGTTTGAGTCTACCGAGGATCCCCGGCCCCGGGACCCATTTTAGCAGGGAATCCCCGTCCCCGTTCGAGTCGGGTGAACCGGGTTCCCCACCGGGTCGGGACAAATCACCATCCCTAGTGCAAAGCCTCTGTTAAAGCCTCTAAGATCATCAATGCTCAAATCCCTGCCAAGATTAAGATTGGTCTAGGCTTTTCCTATGATCAAGAAGATAGTGTCACTGACATGTCCATGCTTAAGTTTGGTACTTTCGTCTCTTCTATTCCTGACACTTCTTCCTCTCAGTCTTCTATCACTAAGAGTCATCTTGAAAGAAATCCTTTGAGTTCAGGACACAAAGACAAAGATAAGTCCATTGTCATAACACCTCTTCCCAAGAAGGCTGAGAAGTCACCTTCTTCTTCCCCAGGGATCAAGATATCTAAATCTTCTCAGAAATCTAAGTTTAAGCTTACAATGAATGTTTCACCTAAGGACTTTAAATCCTTAGTTGTTCTTCTAGAACAAATGATAAGGGAATCCTTGGAGCTTGTCTCTCTTCTGCTCTGGTACTTCCTGGCCCTAAAGCTAGTTTCAGCTATAGGAAGTGTAGACAAACACAATGGTGAAACTACACATATTGCCAACAAGTGTCATTCTGCCGCCAAGGCTGGTCCTCCTGCCAAGGGAAAGAAAGTAGCCAAGGCTGAGAAATCTACCAAGGTGAAATCTACCACTAAGGTTGTAAAAACAACTAAAGTGGAGAAAACCACTGAAGCCTCTTCTTCAGGCACAGTGAAGACAACTAATGACTCTAAGTCTTCAGCGTCAGGTGTTGTTGTTCCTCTTACCACTGAAGCCTCATCTTTAGGCTCAACGAAGACACCTACTGACTCTATTCCTTCAGCGTAAGAGGTTGTTCCTAATCCCACTGAAGCCTCTTCTTCAGGTTCAGTGAAGCCTTTTGCTGACACTGAGTCTTTAGTTTCAGTGGATGTTGCCTCTGACACTGCTGGACCCAAATAGAAATGGGTACCAAAGCAATATTAAACTGTTTCCTTGTGTAGAAAGTCAAAGGCATTTGGTATCTCGATAGTGGATGCTCAAGACATATGACTGGAGACAAATCCCTGTTTATCGATTACAAGGATGAAAGAGGCCCTTCCGTAACCTTTGGAGGAAATGGAAAAGGATATACTAAAGGTTTTGGTGTATTAACCAATGGTGTAACCACTTTCAAACGTGTTGTATATGTTGAAGGACTGAAGCACAATCTTCTCAGTATCAGTCAACTGTGTGATAAAGATTTCACAGTGAAATTTTTTAATAATTCATGTTACGTCTTTGACTAGGATGATAAGGTTGCTCTAACCGGTTCTCGTCTAGAGAATGTATATATCATCAACATGGATTCTTCTCTTACTGAGAACAACTATTTTCTCTCAAAAGCTTCGTTAGATATCAACTGGCTGTGGCACAAACGACTTTCTCATCTCAACTTCAAGACACTCAGTAAACTATCTCGAAATGATCTCATCACTGGTCTTCCTCAACACACCTTTGCAAAGGTATCTCTTTGCTCAACATGTGAAAAAGGAAAACAGACAAGAGCTAGCTTCAAGTCTAAGCAAATCTCTTTAGTGACATCTCCACTTCAGCTATTACACATGGATCTCTTTGGTACTGTTAACGTACAATCCATAGCTGGAAAGAAATATACACTTGTCATTGTTGATGAGTACTCCAGGTACACTTGGGTCTTCTTTCTCATATCCAAAAGTGAAGCACCTAAAGAAATTATATCGTTCATCAAAAGGATAGAAATACTTAACAATAATAAGGTACGATCTATTAGAAGTGACCATGGAACTAAAGTAAAAAACAATACTATGAAAAGCTTCTTTGAGAACAAGGGAATCTCTCACAACTTCTCTTCTGTGAGAACTCCACAGCAAAATGGGGTTGCTAAAAGGAGAAATCGAACAATCATTGAGGCTACTCGATCAATGCTCAGCGAATCTCATCTTCCCACTCATTTCTGGGCTAAAGCTATCAATACTGCATGTTTCACTCCAAACAGGTCGCTGATCGTTAAGAGATTCAAGAAGACAGCTTATGAACTCTTCCATAGCAGAAAGCCTTATCTCAGCTTTCTTCATATTTTTGGTTGCACATGTTTTATTCTTAATAATAGTGATCAACTTGGAAAGTTCGATCCCAAAGCTGATGAAAGAATATTTCTTGGATATTCTTCAGTATCCAAAGCCTTCAGAGTATTCAACAAACGTCGACAGACCATAGAAGAAACTATTCATGTCACCTTTGATGAATCTCAATCAGCTAATTCTAAACCCATCAGTAATGATGACGAAGAATTAGAAAACTGGATGTTCTCTCATGTTGGACAACCTGAAGCTTCCTTCAGCAATCAACCCAATGCTGATACTCTAGAAGCTGATGATGATCCACTTATCATTCCAGTTATAACTAATAACCAAAGTGAATCTTCTTCAGAGATTGTTGCAATGCCCATTAGTTGCATTCCTCACTCTACTTCAAACACTGACCAATTAGTGAATGAAATGCCTTCAACATCTGAACTTCTATCAGTCGCTAAATCTCTCACTGAGGCTCCTTTAGCAATTCTACCCATTGCTGAAGAATCTACAGCTGAAGCCTCATCTTCTATTTCTGAACATCAATGCTCAGATGACAATCCTCTACCAGCTCAACGATGGACAAAATACCATCCTATTCATCAAATTCTTGATGGTCCAAGTGCAGGTATTCAGACATGATGTGGTCTAGGTAATATCTGTCTCTTTATGAACTTTCTTTCTATAGTTGAACCCAATAAAATCAATGATGCTATCTTAGACCCTAGATAGGTCATTGCTATGCAAGAGGAGCTTATTGAGTTTGATAGGAATAAATCTGGTACCTTGTCCACATCCGTCTGACAAAATTGTGATAGGCACCAAATGGGTTTATCGTAATAAGTTAGATGAAGAAGGTGTGGTAACCTGTAACAAGGCTCGCCTTGTTGCTCAGGGTTATAGACAAGAAGAAGGAATCGATTATAACGAAACCTTTGCACCAGTGGCTAGACTCGAAGTTATTCGACTCTTCCTAGCCTTTGCTGCCCATAAAGACTTTAAAGTCTACCAAATGGATGTAAAGAGTTCTTTCCTAAATGGAAAAATCCAAGAGGAAGTTTATGTTGAACAACCTCCGGGTTTCTTGACCCTAAGTATCCAAACCATGTTTATCGTGTGGATAAAGCTCTTTACGGGTTAAAACATGCCCCTCGTGCCTGATATGATACCCTCTTTTCATTTCTCATCTCTGAGAAATTTGTCGGTGGAAAAATTGACCATACCTTATTTCTTAGGAAAGTTAAAGGTCATATCATTCTAGTCCAAATTTATGTCGATGATATTATATTTGGTTCCACTAATCCCTCTTTGTGTTTTCGGTTTGCTGATCACATGAAGAAAGAATATTCGATGAGTATGATGGGAGAACTAACCTATTTTCTAGGTCTCCAGATAAAGGTATCTTTATCAGCCAAAGTAAGTATGTCCGAGATATGCTGAAAAAGTTTGATCTATCCAACAACTCATCTATGAAAACTTCAATGACTCTTCCTCTCTCTCTAAACATGGATCCAAACGGGAAGCCTGTAAACGTAACTACTTATAGAGGAATGATCGGATCCCTGCTGTATCTCACAGCAAGTCAACAAGATATCATGTATTCTACTTGTCTTTGTGAATGATATCAATCTGAACCTAAGGAATCCCATCTGATTGCTGTAAAACGCATATTCAGATACCTGAAGGGAACTCCTAACTTGGGTCTCTGGTACCCTAAGGGTTCAAGTTTTGACCTAATAGGTTATTCAGATAGTGATTCTGCAGGTTGCAAAATTGATAGGAAAAGTACCACTGGAGGCTGTCACTTCTAGGTGGAAAGTTGGTAAGCTGGACAAGTAAAAAGCAAATTTTTGTGTCCACATCAACTGCTGAACCTGAATATGTTGCTGCTAGAAGCTGTTGTGCCCAAGTCCTTTGGATGAAAACCAGCTCAACGATTATGATCATCAGTTTTCTAAAATTCCAATTTATTGCGATAGCACCAGTACTATTGCCATTGCAAACAACCCTATTCTTCACTCCAAGACCAAAGATATTGAGATCCGATATCATTTTATCAGAGATCATGTTATGAATGGTAATACTGAACTTCACTTTATTCCAAATGACTACCAATTCACTGACCTTTTTACAAAGCCTCTTGATGAGACAAGATTCAACATCTTGATCAATGTACCTGGAATGCTAAACACTGAGGATTAATTTTCTTCAGCTATAAACGTTACTCAGTAAGTGAAATGATTCAGTGTTCTTATTCTATCACTGAACTCTTGAGTAAATATATCTTCTTTCTCTAAGATATGTATACTTATTCTCTCTCTTTAAAACTTAAAACTATCACTGAATCTTTTCATCTTCAGTGATCAAAATGTTTTAAAAGATTGTTTTAGTGATTCCTTCTATCGCTGAACGTTTTAAAGCAAGTATATCTCTCTATGATATACTTATCTTATCTTAAAACAAAAATGATCACTGAACCTTTTCTTATTTAGTACCATGGTCACTTCTAATAGATCGTACTTTAATGTTGTTAAGTACTTTTATTTTCTTGATGAACGATATAATGTCTTCAGGTGCTTCACTTTTGGATCTAATAAAGAAGACCCATGTGTACCTGGAATACTCATCAACAATGACGAATGTATACTTCTTTCCAGTGATAGATTGCACGTTGACTGGACCAAGGAGATCCATGTACAGTAGCTGAAGAGGCGCTGTCACTGAAGAGATTTACTTTGATTTAAAGCTAGCTCTTGTTTGTTTTCCTTTCTCACACGCTGAGCAAAGAGATTCCTTTGCAAAGGAGTGTTGAGGAAGAGTAGTGACAAGATCATTTCTAAACAACTCACTGAGTGTCTTGAAGTTAAGATGAGAAAGCCGTTTGTGCTATAGCCAGTTGATGTCTAACGAGGCTTTAGAGAAGAAACAGTTGTTCTCAGTGATAGAAGAATCCATATTGATGATATAGACATTCTCTAGTTGAGAACCGGTCAAGAAACCTTATCATCTTTGTCATAGACATAACATGAATTCTTGGAGAATTTCACCGTGTAGTCTTTCTCACACAGCTGACTGATGCTGAGGAGGTTGTGCTTCAGTCCTTCAATGTATGCAACTCGTTTGAATGTGGTTGTACCATTGGTTAATATACCAAAACCTCTGGTATATCCTTTTCCATTACCCCCAAAGGTTACGAAAGGTCCTCTTTCTTCCTTGTAGTTGATGGGCAGGGATTTGTTTCCCGTCATGTACCTTGAGCATCCACTATCTAGATACCATATGCCTTTGACATCCTGCACAAGAGAACAGTTTAAAAATGCTTTTGGTACCAATCTATTTGGGTCTAGCAATGTTAGAGGCTTCATCCACTGATGCTGAAGAACTAGTGTCAGCAAACAGCTTCACTTAAGCTGGAGAGGTTTTAGTGGAAAGGGTAACAACCTCCAACACTAGTAAGATAGAGTCAGTGGATGTCTTCACTGAGCCTGATGAAGAGGCTTCAGTGGTTGGAACTACAACATTTGATGCTGAAGGCTTAGCATCAGTTGTTGTCTTCACTAAGCCCGAAGAAGAGGCTCCAATGGTTTTCTTCACTTTGGTTACTTTTGCAGCCTTAGTGGTAGATTTCGCTTTGGTTGATTTCTCAGCCTTAGCTACTTTCTTGTCCTTAGCTGGTTGACCAGCCTTGGTGGCAAAAGGACACTTACTGGCAATGTGTGTATTTTCACCACATTGTTTACACTTCCTATAGCTGAAGGTAGCTTTAGGGTCAGGAAGTATCAGATTAGAAGAGGGACCAGCTCCAAGGATTCCCTTCTCATTAGTTCTTGGAGGAACTTTTGAGGCGTTGGAGTCCTTAGGTGAAGCATTCACCTTGAGCTGAGACTTAGACTTCTGAGAGGGTTTAGATTTCTTAGTCCCTGAAGAAGAAGAAGGTTTACAAGCTAAAGGAATATATTTAGATCTATTAGACTTGTTAGACTTGTTGGAAAGAGGTGCTATGACAATTACCCTTGTCTTTGCAACCTGAACTCGAAGGAGTTCCATCAAGATGACTCTCAGTTAAAGAAGACTAAGAGGAAGAAGTGTCAGGAATGGAAGAGACAAAGGTGCCAAACTTGAGCATGGACCTGTAAGTGACACTTTCTTCCTGATCATAGGAAAATCCTAGACCAGTTTTTATCTTGGCCGGGATCTGAGCGTTAATGATCTCAGAGGCTTTGACAGAGGCTTTGCAACATCCTTCAATGGTAGCCTTCTCAGCCTTGAGTTCAGCGATTGCTCGCTCACGCTCAACTATAGCCTGTTCGCGTTTAACAGTAATGGCTTGGTTTACAATGACCTGATCCTTGAGGTTTTCTTCAACTTTGGTTAGCTCCTTGATCTTAGAATCGCAAATCTTCAACTGTTCTTGAAGATCAAGATTAAGCATTTCTGCTTTAGACTTGCCATTAAGGTCATTGTAAAGGTCCACCGTCAGCGTGTCTAGTGTAGAAAGGCTAGAAGAAGAAGAAGAAGAAGAAGAGGGTTCATTCAGGATACATACCTGAGCAGGAGAAGATGATGAGGGATCATTTGAAGTTGATGTCTCTGAAGCTTCTTCTTTGACATCCTTGGCATTAAGCAGAGATAGGCCGCATCTTCCTCATCAAACGATGATTCATCAGATGAATCAGCCCAATCATGCTCTTAAGCGACAAGACCCTTGGCCTTTCGCTGGTGGTTCTTCATCTTATTGTACTTCTCCTTCAGCTTCAGGTATTTGTCATCCTGGATTTGAAGGAGGATGGGGTTTTGGAAGATGGCGTCGCAATCTTCTTGGATCTACATCCACCAGCAAAGTGACCTGTGTGGTGACAATTGTAGCAGATCGCTGAAGCCTGATCTATTTTATTAGACTTTGGCTTTTCTTTTAAGGTCGGCGAGGGAGATCTGCGGAAGTTACTTTTGTTGGTGAATCTCCTAAAATATTTAGTCAATAATGCCAGTGGTTCATCAAAATCTGCAAAATCGGATTCTAATACATCCTCAGAGTTAGTAGAATCTAACTCTGTAATAACAACAAGAGGAAGAGAAGAAGAAAAAGAAGAAGAAGAAGGAGGGGTTTCAGCTGAAGCTTCTTCAGAGATCAGAGCCAACTGAGAGCTCTTCATTTCTCTGGAATCTTTGATCAAATTTCTTTTCAGCTGATGAGATTGCTCATGATTAAGCAAGATCCCGTAAAGAGTAGAAAGAGAGAGAGAGAGAGAGAGAGAGAATATGTCATTGGACGTCTTGAGACACATGAAATAAGTATCCCAAGATTCAGGAAGACATTCTAGAAACTTAGTTAAAATTTCAGAATTAGAATATTCCCTGCCTACAGTCCTTAGATCAATAAGAAGATAATTAAAACGTTGATGTACTTCAGACAATGTCTCAGTCTTTCCACATAGAAAGCTTTCATATTGTCTTACTAAGTTGATCTTCCTTGATTCTTGAACCTGAGAGGTTCCTTCATATTGAACACATAAACTGTCTCACATGGATTTGGAGGTTTTGAGTTTCATCACAGAGTGATAAACCTCATCAGGAAGAGACATAGCTATTATAGACCTAGCACGAGTGTCTATAGCTATTTTCTTCTTCTCTTCATCGCTCCATTGATGAGGGAGCTTTGGAATCTGCCGTTCAGGAATCGCAGCAGTCGTAGCTGTTTCAAGAACAACAAGAGAAATAGCAAATGGTACATATGGTCCATTTTCTATGTAGTGTGAAATTTCAGGATCCACACATTTCAGAAAGAGGGACATCCTATTTTTCCAGAGACTAAAGTTGTCTTGGATAAATCGGGGAGGTTTGGCAAGAGAATATTGTCTTGAAAGTGTGTGTTTGTGTTTTATAAAGCCATTTAAAAGCAATAAGATTATCTAAAGAAGGAGATAATGTAATGCATAAAACAACTAAACAATTAGAGAAGACAAAACACTACTCTGATACCACTTGTTGGTCTCGTTAGGGTCTACAAGATGTGTACAACAGTTTGTAGGGGGGGATGAATATAAACACATAAAACTTTCCAAATTTAAAATATATATTGATAAAGAAGGATCAATACAGATTTTACAAGATTGTTTGCGGAAAGATAAGGTAAATGAAACCTATCTAAACAATCTAAAGTTACACACTAATTCTTAGCAAATAAAGAAAAGATTTGTTGTTAAAGATTTAGAAGAAAGTAAGTTCTATATAGGAGACAACTGTTTAGAATACAACAAAGAGATTTTAACTTGCTCTTGAAGATGAGCGTATTTGTTCTTAGATGTGTGTGTTCTTTTACTTAAGTGTAAGTAAGTTCAGGGTAGAGGTAAGGAGTATCTCTGCATGGAGATAGAACACATCTATTTATATCCATTGCATAAAATGCACATTTAATGCAACATGGTAGGGTTAGAACGCGTGTCAAGCCTTTAGAGGAAGGCTTGTCATTTGCTACAGTGAATAGTACAAAAGCCTATTCATGAGCAAACATCCTTTCACAAAGTTGGTGGGTAATAGAGTCAACTAATCGGCACCGTACCGTACCACCTTTTAGAAAGTGTATGGGGTTGTCCTTTGTGTATATGAGGACAAGACAAACAATCATGCTCAACAAGCTTCTTTTGATCGCTAAATGCTGAACTAACTTGAAGGTCTCTTCAACATTCGTTGAGGCTTAGGCAGTCTTCACACATATGTAGATCAGGTTGTAATCACTGAGTACCGCTTCAGATCACGTACTTGCCAGTCTCTAATCTTTAGTTCCAGTCTTTGACTTTTGTAGAAGGTTCGTTGGTGTGAGTTTTGTCTTCTTGAAGTATCGCCGTCGCTGATTGGATTTATATTACAAGTTCTTCAGCGATCACTGAACAAACTCAGTGATGATCTCTGGAACTGAAAATAGAAACATAAATACTTCATATAAGGTAAAAGGGATTATCATCAAATCAATGAGAGAGGATCAACAATAAGTCTTATTTTTCTATGTCTTTTCTTTCAGTGTACAACTTATATGTAATAAGTCTAGAATTTACTGACTGAAACACTTGTAATTCTCCTTTGATTAATTTAAGTATTTCATCAGCCTCACTGAAAAACATTCCTGAAAAGAGTAATAGGGACACATGTCCATGAGTTCCAATATGCTCTTACAGTCACTGACAATCTTCAGTCAGTGAACATGCTTTTAGTTTCAGTTTCCCTTCTTGTACTTTTTCTTAAACTTGTAACTTAAGAAAACTTATATAGTAAAAACAATATCACTAAAAAGATCCCAAAATAGTTAAAAGGACATGTACTTTGTATGTCACTTATCTTTACTATTAATCCTTAAGGCAATTTTCTTTATGTTGCTTTGTCATCATCCAATAGGGGGAGATTGTTGATCCCCTCTCTCATTGATTTAATGATAATCCCTTTTACCTTTCGAAGTATTATTGTTTATATCTTTTCAGTTCCAACGATCATTACTAAGTCTGTTCAGTGATCACTGAAACACGCATTGTAATCCTACAGCAACAATGATACTTCAAGAAGACAAAACTCACACCAAAGAACATTTAGTGAATGTCGAAGACTGAAACTGAAGATTAATGACTGGCACGTTCGTGATCTAAAGTGATATTCAGTGATTACAACCTGGTCAACATATATGTTTAGAATGCACAAGCCTCAGTGAATGCTGAAGAGACCTCCAACGTTATTCCAGCATTCATCGATCAAATGAAACTTGCCATGCATGATTGTTTTGTCTTGTCCTTCCACACACAAAGTACAAACCCATACCCTTTCAAGAGTATAGTACTACACGGATCCGACTAGTCGACTCTAGTGCCCACCAACTCTATGAAAGGATGTCTGCTCATGAATAGACAAATGTACTATTCACTGTTTCAAAGGACAAGCTTTCCTCTTAAAGCTTGAAGCGTGTTCTAACCCTTCTGATTTACATTTAATGCAATTGGTATAAATAGCTGAGTGCTCTCCTTATAGAAAACATATCTCTAAAGCACACAAAAGAACACATACGCTTATCTTCAAGCAAGTTAGAATTTCTCTCTAACTTTTAAAGTTCTTACCCAAGAAGAACATCTTTCTGTCTTTATCTTTTCGGCAAATTTCTTATATTTGCTAAGTACATTTGTGTGTAATCTTAGATTGTTTTAGATAGGTTATCTTTTCCTTTTCTATTTCCGCAAACAATGTGTAAAAAATTTGTATTGATCCTTCTATATTAATATATATTTTTAAATTAGAAAGTTTTTTGTATTTGTATTCATCCCCCCTTCTACAAACTGTTCCTTTAAACTCTTGTAGACCCGGTTGGAACCAACAATAACGAAAAAAAATTGCAGGAAATGTAAATTGGAGTAAGTATAGACATGAAACTAAATGACGAAAATTAAAGAGTTGAATATAAAGACGGAAAGCATAATAAATAAAGGAAAATTTAAATGTTATAAAAATGTTTTGGAACTTCATACGACCCTTCAATAATATAAATTAAAACCGAAATTAAAAAGACAATTAAACAAAAGTTTAAAGGAGAGAAATTCAGTTGGTTACAACTGAAATGGCTTGGAAATTGCTTCCCAAAAGATTAACCCAAACCTTCTATTTATACTAAACTAGAAGGGGGGATAAAAGAGTAATCAACAAGTAACTTGGAGCTGAAGCTTTCTAACCAGTAGATAATAGTCAAGAGTAGGAAGACTAAGTATCTATTATGACAACTAATTATATAATACTGACAACTTTGAATTTTAACCAGAATTCTTCCAAAATGTCTTCCATGAGCCACCAAGTTTGTCCAAAAGCCCTTGTTCTCCTTAGCAATTTGGTTCCATCTACCAGTTTGCTAGTACAAAAATGTTGCAGCATGAGATCTGGTACACCAATCCTGTCTAAAAGTCCATAATAACTTACTTTAAAGAGTAAAAATAGGTATATCATCATCTCTAGCTCCAAAAACAAAGAAATAGAAAATAATGAAGAAAAATGACTCAAGGCTGGGATTTAAATAGAAAAGATCTTATCTAAAAGAGAAGAAAAGAGTGGTTTAACACTAAATAATTAGTACATATCACACCTTTAAACTAGAAATGTTGTTTGTCCCTAAGCAACCAAAAAACAACTTAAAATGACTCAATTTTTTGAAAATGTGCAAGAAGATGCTTTAAGTGCACATAACATGTTGATCATACCGAATATACAAAGTATAGCATATCATAAATCTAAATTGAGCACATAAGTGTTATTGGTTTTATGAAACTTAAAATGAAATAATGAAACTTTGTTGTTACATAAAAGAATTTACTTTATTTTGATTTATAAACTCACCGTTTCCGTCTCACACCCAACTTAAGAGATTTAGCTACTCGTAATGGAAAGAAATTGTCAGAAATGTAAATTGCAGTAAGTATAGACATGAAATTAAATGACAAAAATTAAAGAGGTGAATGTAAGGATGTAAAGTGTAATAAATAAAGGAAAGTTAGAATGCTATAAAAATGTTATGGAACTTCATACGACCCATCAATAATATAAATTGGAAATGAAATTAAAAAGACAATTAAACAAAAGTTTAAAAGGAGAGAAATTCAGTTGTTTGCAACTGAAATGGCTTGGAAATTGCTTTCGAAAAGATTAACCCAAACCTCCTATTTATACTAAACTAGGAGGGGGGGGGAGAGTAATAGTCAAGAGTAAGAAGATGTGATAACCGAGTTTTGGATATCACCTGAGGTAATTATTATGTGATAATGTGAATACATGATAAATTGTTATATTTGATCATGTGAGTATGTGTATTCTCATGCATGGAAAATTTATGCATAATATTGAGTACATGCATATGCTATGAATATATGCATGAAATGTGTGTGTATGAAGCATAAATATGGAATGCATGCATGAAAGTATGCATGGAATATGGATTATTTATATGCATGCTCTATAGCTGCCTTCCATTTATGGAAAGGGTATATATATATATATATATGAGGTGAGGTTTAGAAGTTAAGTTTTCTAGCCTCTTTGGGGAACTTAAGAGAAATTCTGTGCTAACTGAGATTGGATTCATGTTTTCATCATCAAAACTTTAAAATCGTATAAGGTGAGTATTTCAAACATCCTATGTATATAATTGTAGTTTTGATACATATGAAATTCTGTTTTGTTCTTAAAAACATGATAACCGGATAGAGTGTTAGTGTGAATTTGAACTAATAGTCCGGCCAAAGTGTTGACCGGATTGGAAGTGTCCGGTCACTGTGTTGACCAGATAGAGTGTTGGTTTGATTATGAAACTAGAGAGTCCGACTGTAATATTGACCGGATTGGGACCTGTCCGGCCATAATGTTGACCAGAGAAGAGTAAGTCCGGCCAAGGGTTTAACTGGATTTGAGCTTATGAATTGTTTCTTTTACTTGAAGTGTTGTTCGGATGGGAAGTTCGACCAAAGCTTGTCCGGAATTGGGATTGACCGGATATAAAGTCCGGCTGGATTTACATATGATCGCCAGATAAGTTTATTGAATATAAGTTGTTTATTCAAAATTGAATTATATTGAAAATATAAGATTTTGAATATTGGAAATGGATTAAAGAACTAATGGTTCTGAAATTTTAATGTTTTGATACAAAGATTGTTTTCAAACTGTTATTGGTTAAAACTATAGATAATGTTCCATCAAGACGTTTGTGACTTCGGTCTATCCTTTTTTGGAAATAATCTATAGAATTTGATAAGGAAATAAGGGTGGCATATCAAGGAGAGGTGTACTTTGGAGTAAGGGTGGCATATCAAGGAGAGGTGTACTTTAGGATAAGGGTGGCTTATCAAGGAGAGGTGTACCTTTGGATATAAGGGTTGCATTTGTGTATGTGTTTATTAATATAACTTTTACTACTATATCCTTTAAGATTACGATGACTCCAAGTCCTTATTTCTTTGTGATTTAAAGATCTAGGAACATGGTTCTTATTGGAAATGGTTGTAATGTTATTGAGAAGGGGATAATTGAGTTTTGGCTAGAGGTTTTGAATAACTGTGTTTCTGATAAAAAGTGTTTAGGGACGAGTTATGTAGAACCTGAAAGGCTCTAGCCTTGCTTTTGTTTAATAAGCTATTTATAAAGTTAGAGATTGGCTTTGGAAATCAGAGGGGCACAGGTCAATGTAAATTACATGGTTATGTATCTGTTTATATGAAAAGTTGATTTTATATAAAATTTTTGGTGATCTTCACCCTGCAATTGCATGGACAAAGGGATCTCACTAGACCATCCGGTCTAACACTCATTTTTGTCTTCCTAATATGTATTGCAGGAATTGCTGGGTTACATGATGGTAAGGGGAAGGGGAAGGGGAAGGGGAAGGGGAAGGGGAAGGGGAAAATGTAATTATTTTCCTATATGCATAACTATGTGAAGATCAACTTTTGGATGAATCTAGTCTTGAAGATGAATGTTAAAAAGTACAAGAACTTGTATTTTGGAATTTTTGGGTTATGTATTTTGTACGATAAATTCTTGTACTATGGGGACCGAAGTGGAGTAATACATGTATTTCTTTTGAATGAAGTATGTGTTATATACAATGTGTGATGTGGGGTGTTACAAAAGGTGGTAACAGAGCTTGTATTTAAGGGATTTAAAGCATGATACCTAGACTTAAACTATTTCATTGCATGTTAGGGGTCCCAGACATAGTTAGTACTATTGAAAATAAATATGATGAGTTAAGAGAACAGTGTGTAACGTAAATTCGAATTACATCTGGCCAATATAATTATGAATTTACAGGTACATATCAGAACTTAGACACTTCATTATATTTGGGAATGTGAATACGTGATTATTAATATTGAAATTTGTAGATGTCTAGCCGATCTCGAAGATCTGAAAGGATCGCTTGCCTGAATCTTGATGATACAGAAAATTCCCTTGTCAATGCTCCAACTAATACTTCAAAGGATAGAGGCAGAGGAAGAACTAGAGATAGAGGGCGAGGAAGAGGACAAGCCAGAGATATAATTAGTCAATCTGAGACTCATCCTGATCATGGAGAATCTCACTCTGGAAATACTAATCAAGAATAGATGCCCCAGCTAGAGTATGTAACTAGAGACATGTTGACAGAAGAAATGGGAAAGTTTAGAGAAACATTGACGTCCATTATGAGGATACCTGCTAGAGTTGAAACGAAAAGAGTAGAAATAAATCCCTCTGTTCCAGTTGCACATAGCAAAGAGGGAGATATCAAAATGTTTCTGACATGCAAACCGCCAACATTCTCTAGAGAAAGAGATCCAGTTAAAGCCATGTGTTGGATTAAAGAGATTAAGTCTGTGTTTAACACATATAAAGTTAGGTTTGTTGTTTCCGCATTAAAGTCTAACGGACTATTCTGGTGGGAAGTTGAATCATTAGCCAGAACAGATGTTTTACAAACGTTATCTTGGGCAGAATTTGTGAATAGATTTAAAGATCAGTTTTGTCCCAAGACAGCTGTAAGACAGATGGAGGATTTTCTGAAATTAGAGTAAGGATCTGGAACTATTCGGGAATACACTGAGAAGTTCATTGAATACTCCCGATTTGCTGAGCATTATATTTCGTCTGAATCCAGAAAGGTGGAAAGATATTTGGGTTTTAACGCCTTCAATTCGAGAATTTATGATTGCCATGAATCCTACCACTTTTTCATTGACCGTGGATATGGCAGAGGTCACTGAAAGAAATAAAAATAAACAAGAAGAGGGAAAAATTGTTGACAAGAGAATCCGATAATCGAGGGTCAAAAACAGTAAAGTATGATAATAGATCTGTGTAGAAAGTTAATGAAAAATCCTGTGCCCGGTGTCGACAGATTCATCAGGGTGATTGTAAGACGGGCCTGAGAAGATGTTACAAATGTGGTGAGGCAGGTCATTTATCGAGAAGTTGTCTGATTACTAAGAGGTGCTTTAATTGTAATTCACCAGATCATATTCGACCCAACTACCCATTATTAAAGACTCCGCAGTTGACTATGGGAAGTAATGCGTCGAGTGCCCGTGGAAGACCCAATCTATCTAGAGGAGGGCAAGAAGGGACGCAGGGTCGGTCATTTCAGATGACAAAGAATGAGGCCGAGGCTACACCTGACGTGGTAACAAGTACATTCCTTCTAAAATCCTTATATGCTAAGGTGTTATTTGATTCGGGTGCAAAATTTTCCTTCGTGTCACCTTCATTTGCTGAATCTGCATGTATGGCTTCTGTGACACTTGATAATATATTAGTAGTTGACACTGCTAATAGTCAAGAACCTGTTGCTTATGTGTTCAATAATTGCATAATTGAAATTGAGGGGTGTGGGCTGCCGATCCAACTGTTCCCAATGCCGATGAAGGAATTTGATGTTGTGGTGGGAATGGATTGGTTAGCAGAAAATCAGGCAAGTATTCTGTGCAATAAGAAAATGATCAGTATTGATCTGCCCGAGAAAGGGCCAATTGTTATTTATGGTGATTGGCAGGATCACCATATCAACTTCTTATCGATTCTGAAAGCCCGAAAGTGTATTCAGAAGAGATGTCAATGTTATTTGGCTTATGTGGTAGATGTAAAGAAAGAAAAAGGTAAGCAAGAGTCAATTCCAGTTGTGTGTGACTATCCAAAAGTCTTTTCGAAAGATTTGACTAGGCTACCGCCTGATAGATCTATTGAGTTTAAGATTGATCTGGTACCCGGGGCAGCTAGTAGCAAGAGCACCGTACCGGCTAGCACCATCGGAGTTAAAATAATTGGTTGCACAGTTGAAGGATCTTCTTGACAAGGGTTTCATCAGACCTAGTACCTCACCCTGGAGTGCTCCGGTTCTGTTTGTCAAGAAGAAAGATGGATCAATGCGAATGTGCATTGATTATCGAGAAATAAACAAAAATTGAGGATTAAGAATAAGTATCATTTACCAAGAATCAATGATCTATTTGATCAATTGGTGGAAGCCAGTTATTTCTCAAAAATCGATTTATGGTCGAGATACGATCAATTAAAAGTCAGAGAAGAAGATATTGTTAAAAGTGCTTTCCAAACTTGAAATGGGCATCATGAGTTTTTGGTTATGCATTTCAGTTTAACCAATGCACGTGCAACCTTTATGGACCTGATGAATTGAGTGTGTAGTGAATATCTCAATAAATTCATTATTGTATTTATCGATGATATCCTTATATACTCCAAAACAGAAGCTGAGCATACAGAGCATCTTCGTTTAATTACTGATCTTTTGAAGAAAGAAAAGTTGCATGCTAAATTGTCTAAATATGAATTCTGGTTAAGAGAAGTTCAATTTATGGGTCATGTCATAACTGAAGCAGGAATGAAAGTTGATCTTGTTAAGATTGAAGCAGTAGAGAAATGGGATGCACCGAGAACTCATTCGGAAGTCCGTAGTTTCCTAGGATTAACAGGTTACTATCGGAAATTCATTTAGAATTTTTCTAAGATTGCAGTACCATTAACAAAATTGACTCGAAAAAATGTTAAGTTTTAATGGGAAAAAGATCAACAAAAGGCTTTTCAATTATTAAAAGACTGTCTGTTAGCGCTCCAGTTTTGTCTTTGCCAAAAGGATCAAAAAGTTTCATGTTCTATAGTGATGCTTTGAAGTTGGGTTTGAGTTGTGCTCTAATGCAGAGGGGGAAAGTAATTGCGTATGCATCAAGACAACTGAAAGATCATGAGAAACAATATCCAACACATGACATGGAGCTTGCAGCCATAGTTTTTGCTCTAAAAATTTGGAGGCATTACTTGTTGGGGACTAAGTGTCAGATCTTCGTAGATCATAAAAGTCTCCAACATTTATTCAATCAAAAGGAGCTAAACATGCGACAACGATGATGGATTGAGCTGGTAAATGATTAGGACTACAAAATTCTTTACCATCCGAGGAAAGCTAATGTGGTAGCAGATGCTTTGAGTATTGTTACATTTGATCATGTGAGTATGTTAATTTTTATGCATAAGTATGTATGCATAATGTGATAACATGCATGATTAAATATGCATGCATGAAATGTTTTGGGTATGCATGCATGAATGGTTTATATTTGTGGAAGATGTATATGTCCATGAAGTTGTTCATGTATGGGCATGCATGTGAAGGCTGTTGAGTCGCCTTACTTATTTTAGAAAGTATATATATGAGAGGTGAGGCTTCAAATGAACCTCTTGGCTATTTTAAAAATCTGAGAGAGATTTGAGAAAAAGAGTGTTGATCGGATTACTTACTTTGAAGTTGGACTCATTTTATTTCTAAATGATTTCATAAGGTAAGTAACGTTTATCATCTTATTACATTTGGAAAAGTAATTCTTTGGTTTAATTGTTGAATTGTTCTAAAAACTTATCACCCGGATTTGGTTTTAAATCAGACACGTATTGTCCGGATTTGTTATAAACCGGACATAGAGTTGTCCGGATTAGAGAAAAATCGGTCATAGTGTTGACCGGATTGGGTGTTAGAGAGAATTTGATTCATGTAAATCGAATATGGTTTTTGACCGGTGAAGTAGGAATACGGCTATAGTGCTGTTCGGAATTGACTTAATACGATTGACGTTTTATTTGGATTAGAGTAATACGGTTGTAGTATTGATCGGAGTTGAATAAGTCCGGTTATGAGTTTGCCCGGATTTGATTATGTTGAAATAAGTTTTAACATTGTTGTTTGGATATATATATATATATATATATATATATATATATATAAACCGGAAAAGGTTTGTCCGGATTTGCCAAGAAATGAAAACATGGATTGTTGACCAGATATATAATCCGGCCAAGATAATATGTTGTCCGGATTTGTGTTTTGGCAAAGTATTTTGATGATCAGTTTGGTTAATGACATATCATCCTTTTAAATAATAAAGGATGAGTATTTTTATAACTGTTTTGGAATTGTTTTTGAATAAAACATGGATAATATTTCATCAGGACAATTGTGACTTCGATCTATCCTGATTGGAAATAATTTGTAAAACTTTGATGAGGAAATAAGGGTGGCATATCAAGGAGAGGTGTATGGGATAAGAGTGGCATATCAAGGAAAGGTGTATTTTGGAATAAGGGTGACATATCATGGAGAGGTGTACCTTTGGTTATAAGGGTGACATTTGTATGTGTGTGTTATGTGATATAACTCTTACTATTATATCCATTAAGATTATGATGACTTTAAATCCTTATTCTTTGTGATTTAAAGATTTAGGATCATGGTTCTTATTGAAAATCGTAGTATGGATGTAATTGAGGAGATCATAACTGGCTTATGGCTTGAAGCTTTGAATAAACCTTGTTTCTGATTAAAAAGGTTTAAAGTGGTATTATGTGAAACATAGGTAGATTTTAATCTGTTTGATTTGGATATGTTATTTATAGAGCCGAGTGATTGGCTTTGGAAACCAGAAAGCTATTGGTATTGTGGATTATATGTTCATGTATTTGTTTTACATGAAAAGTTGATTTTAAATAAAGTTTTGGTGATCTTCACCTTGTAATGACATGGGAAAAGGGATCTCACTAGACCTTCCAGTCTAACCCTCATTATGTTTTAAATATGTATTGCAGGAACTACTGATGGTAAGGGGAAAGGGAAAATGTGATATTTTCCTGCATGCATATTTTTGTGAAGATAGATCATGTTGTATCTGGTTTTTGGTAGATGAATGTTGATTGTACAAGGAATGTATTTTGGAATTTTTGGACCATGTATTTTTGTATCATAATTTCTTGTACTTTGGGACCTGAATGGTGTAAAAGCATGTATTTCTTGTGAATGAAGTATATGTTACGTGCAATGTGTAATGTGGGGTGTTGCATCAAAATTTTGGGAAAGTTTTTAGAAAGCTTTGGGTTCTCAGATTCGGTTGAGCACGGCGTATCATCCACAGACTGACGGGCAAAGTGAAAGAAAAATTCAGACTCTTGAAGATATGTTGAGGGCATGTGTTATAGATTTCAGGGGATCGTGGGAAGATCATCTGCCGTTAATTGAATTTGCCTACAAAAATAGTTACCACTCCAGCATTCAGGCGGCATCGTACGAAGTTCTGTATGGCCGTAAGTGTAGAACACCGTTGTGTTGGAATGAAGTGGGTGAAAGAAAATTAACAGGGCCATAAATTGTTCAAGTCACTTTTGAGAAAATTGAGCAAATCAGAGAAAAGATTAAAACAACTCAAGAACATCAGAAGAGTTATGCTGGTGACTTCGTAAGCCGACTGAATTCTTTGTGGGAGATCATGTGATGCTGAAAGTCTCGCCATGGAAAGGGATAGTCAGATTCGATAAGAAAGGTAAGCTCAGTCCAAGATACATCAGGCCATTCAGAATCTGCAAGCGAATCAGAATGGTTTATCAACTAGAGTTAGAAGAGGAGCTTAGTTTGATTCATAACACTTTCCATGTGTCTAATCTACGGAAGTGTTTGGTGGATCCGAGTCTGGCAGTGCCTCTATTAGAAGTCAGGCTAGACAGTAAATTGAATTTTATAGAAACACCAGAAGCAATAACTGATCGGAAAACCAAGGTTTTGCGTAATAAAGAAATCAGCCTGGTAAAAGTTCAGTGGCGTTATTACAAGGGATCTGAGGCAACCTGGGAATTGGAATCGGAAATGAGAATTGAGTATCCGTGACTCTTTGATCAGAGGAATTTAGGGACGGAATTCTTTTGAAGGGTGGATAATGTGATAACCGAGTTTTGGTTATCACCTGAAGTAATTATTATGTGATTATGTGAATACATGATAAATTGTTATATTTGATCATGTGAGTATGTGTATTCTCATGCATGAAAAATGTATGCATAATATTGAGTACATGCATATACTATGAATATATGCATGAGATGTGTGTGTATGAAGCATAAATATGGAATGCATGCATGAAAGTACACATGGAATATGGATTATTTATATGCATGCTCTATAGCCGCTTTCCATTCATGGAAGGGGTATATATATGAGGTGAGGTTTAGATGTTAAGTTTTCTGGCCTCTTTGGGGAACTTGAGAGAAATTATGTGCTAACTGAGACTGGATTCGTGTTTTCATCATCAAAACTCTAAAATCGTATAAGGTGAGTATTTCAAACATCTTATGTATATAATTGTGGTTTTGGTACATATGAAATTCTGTTTTGTTCTTGGAAACATGATAACCGGATAGAGTGTTAGTGTGAATATGAACTAATAGTTCGGCCAAAGTGTTTACCGAATTGGAAGTGTCCGGTCGCTGTGTTGACCGGATAGAGTGTTGGTTTGATTATGAAACTAGATAGTCCGACTGTAGTGTTGACCGGATTGGGACCTGTCCGGCCATAATGTTGACCGGAGAAGAGTAAGTGCGGCCAAGAGTTTAACCGGATTTGAGTTTATGAATTGTTTCTTTTACTTGAAATGTTGTCCAGATGGGAAGTCCGGCCAAAGCTTGTCCGGACTTGGGATTGACCGGATATGAAGTCCGGCTGGATTTACGTATGATCGCCGGATAAGTTTATTAAATACTAGAAAGGTACTCGCACAATGCAACGAGATACATCTTGATTTTAATGTTTCGTTTTATATTTTAGGTCTATCGATGTTATAATGCGACTTTATGTGGTTTTGAGGAAAAAAAATGTTTTTATTTTTGAACGAAATATAAATTTGTGAAAAAATAAGCAATATTAGTATTAAAATAACTATTTAATTTTTTTTTTGTTTTTGTGTAATTTCTTTACTTTGATTTTTATTATAATTTAATCGAAGTTTAAAATGAACTAATTTATTTTTGGTTAAATAAAATAATTTATTTAAGATAATAATTACGTATTATGTTAGAACTTAATGATTATCTTAATTATATTTTAGATTTTTTATATTTAAAATGAAGTTTATCATGTATTTGATTATGTTTATCTACAGTTAGTTACACAAATTCAAACATAGAGCTTTAATAAGATGTACTCATGCACATTCTACTTGTAATCTTGAATCAAGTAATATGCATCGATAAACAGTACTCTATGCATAAAAAATTGTTTTTAAAAGTTTTTGTCAAATGCTTTATAATATAGTATAGATAAGTTGTTTATTCAAAATTGAAATTATTTTGAAAATATAAGATTTTGAATATTGGAAATGGATTAAAGAATTAATGGTTCTGAAATTTTAAAGTTTTGATACAAAGATTGTTTTGAAATTCTTATTGGTTAAAACTATAGTCACGGCGTTTGTGACTTCGGTCTGTCCTATTTGGAAATAATCTATAGAATTTGATGAGGAAATAATGGTGACATATCAAGGAGAAGTGTACTTTGGAATATACTTGGCATATCAAGGAGAGGTGTACTTTGGGATGAGAGTGACATATCAAGGAGAGGTGTACATTTGGATATAAAGATGGCATTTGTTTATGTGTTTATTAATATAACTCTTACTACTATATCCTTTAAGATTACGCTGACTCTGAGTCCTTATTTATTTGTGATTTAAAGATCCAGGAACATGGTTCTTATTGGAAATGGTAGTAATGTTATTGAGAAGGGGATAATTGACTTTTGGCCAGAGGTTTTGCATAACCGCGTTTCTGATAAAAAGTGTTTAGAGACGAGTTATGAGGAACCTGAAAGGCTCTAGCCTTGCTTTTGTTTAATAAGCTATTTATAAAGTCGGAGATTGGCTTTGAAAATTAGAGGGGCACTGGTCAATGTGAATTACATGGTTATGTATCTTTTTATATGAAAAGTTGATTTTAAATAAAAATTTTGGTGATCTTCACCCTGCAATTGCATGAAAAAAGGGATCTCACTAGACCATCCAGTTTAACCCTCATTTTTGTCTTTCTAATATGTATTGCAGGAACTGCTAGGTTACATGATGGTAAGGGGAAGGGGAAAATGTAATTATTTTCTTATATGCATATCTATGTGAAGATTAGCTTTTGGATGAATCTAGTCTTGAAGATAAACGTTAAAAAGTACAAGAACTTGTATTTTTGGAATTTTTGGGTTATGTATTTTGTACGATAAATTCTTGAACTATGGGACCTAAGTGGAGTAATACATGTATTTCTTTTGAATGAAGTATGTGTTATATGCAATGTGTGATGTGGTGTGTTACAGAAGACTAAGTGTCTACTATGACAAGTAATTAGATAATACTGACAGCTTTGAATTTTAACCAGAATTCTTCCAAAATGTCTTCCATGAGCCACCAAGTTTGTCCAAAATCCCTTCCTCTCCTTAGCCATTTGATTCCATCTACTAACTAGTTGCTATAGAAATGTTGTGGCATGAGATCTGCTACAACAATCCTGTCCAAAAGTCCATAATAACTTGCTTTAGAGAGTAAAAACAAGTATATCATCATCTCTAGCTCCAAAAACAAAGAAATAGAAAATAATGAAGTAAAATGACTCAAGGTTGGGACTTTAATGGAAAATATCTTATCTAAATGAGTAGAAAAGAGTGGTTTAACACTAAATAATTTGTACATATCACACCTTTAAACTAGAAAATTTTCTTGTCCCCAAGCAACCAAAAGACAATTTAAAATGAGTCAGTTTTTGAAAAATGTGCAAGAAGATGCAATAAGTGCACGCGACGTGTTGATCATACCAAATGTTCAAAGTATAGCCAATCATAAATCTAAAGTGAGCACATCCTAATATATCCATGAGTATGAACCATAAGCTAGCATTATTTTCTTTTTGTTATGCTTAACACAACTCATCTGTAAGATCAAAAGGGCTTTTGAGTCAATGGTTCACTCTTTGTGGCTTTTTTACTCACTTTTTCATTTTCTCACAATTGCATCAACATTGAAAATTTTTAATTTTTGGCACTTAGTGCATTTTTTGTTGATTGCATACACCTGCCTCTATAGGACATTTTGGTGTTTTGATCCAAAACATGGTATTTGTGCATTTGAGAGCTTTGCTCTTCTTTGATTGTTTGATCAATTTGGCCATGATGGTATTCCTCCCACAAACTCATAACTTGCAATGTTCTCACTGGAAAGTGTATGGGGTGAAAGTGTTTGATCTTGGGCTACAAATGACCAAATAACAAAAAAAGAACAAATGGACTCCATCATTTCTTAGATGTGTGCAAGATGTGGATTAAATTGTCCTCCCAAGAAAAACAAAGCTAGCTTTAGCAAGGAATACATGTTTAGAAGACTTGCAACCCTATAAGAATTATTAGTACTATACAAGCATGACACTATACCAATATATGTACTCCTTGCAAGAAAACAAACCTCTAAATATGTAAGACTTATCCCAGATTCAAAAATACAAAATGAACAAGAATTGAGATAAAAGGTAAATGATAGAACCCGTCCCACTCCATAGGAGTAGGTTGTGAACCAAGTGTAAGGGCTGTTGGTATAGCTGCTGCCCTGAGCATCTGGCACTCGTCTTTCAACTTCTCATACTTGGAAAAGGCTTTCATTCTCCTTCTTGAGTTTCTTTAACTTTTGCCTCAACTTCTTGATTTTGGCACTAGTTTTGGCCTCTAATTTTTCTTTCAACTGTTTGATGCTTCCTCTGGTCTTCTTCTCCTCTTCCTTAAGTTGAGCAGCCAACCCAATTTCAATCCATAAATCTTCTCAAAACTTTCATTCCTCTACCCAAGAATGCTATCCATGAAAGAACTGTTTCGAGCCATCAAGTCTTGCATCAGTTTCATCATATCAACAACTCCTAATCCCTTCTATTTTCTATCTCCAATCTAGATACTGCCTTCATGTTTATCTTCCATTTCTCTCCCTGCTCTTTACCATCGTGTCATCTGTGTATTGAGGTACACCATCTTCAAGAAAACACAGTTTTCCATTGTTCCTTGTAAAGTTCTGATGCTTTGCAGGATGATCCTTTCCAAGTTGATGGTCCTACCTGTGGCGAGACAAAACAACAAAAACATTCTATTTACAGACATAGAACTGTCTTGAGTAGTAGGAGAGATGGAATGCCTAAAAAAATTGATCCATATATTGGCATCTGTAGTGCACTTTTGTGCTTTGAAAGTTCTAAGCATAAAGTTTTTGTGATGCTCCCATTCAGCCCTTGGCTTGCCCAAAACGACATCTACCTCAACTAGATCATCAACAGTAGCATTGTGCACAAATGATAGTACTCAGTATGCTTGGGAGGTAAAAGATCAAAGAATCTATTAATCCACTTACTAGAAATGCTAACACTCACCCCTTACTTTAATCTTGAGTATACTAGTGATAGCAGGCTCAACATAGAACTCCCTTAGGAGTATCAGATTGTAGGAAACATGGACCTCATAGAGTTTGGCTATTCCTTGGACATCTACCACTTGCTTGATAAAATGGAACTCCCTAAGTCTTTGCTTGTCAAAACCTTTAGCAAGAAAACACACCCTAGTTTGAAACTTACTTTACATACTTTTACTAAACATACCATGACTCCTTATTGGTCTTTCAAAAAAGGTTGTGGTTTTAGATGATTCACCCTCTTTCTCTTCTTTTTCTTCTCATGTTGCAGGGATGCTGCAACATGCCTTTCTGTGTGTGCGGGTGACTCAACAGAAGGCTCTCCAACTTATCCTTGCCCATTCTAGCCTTTTTCTTAGATAATCCCTTACTAGATGGTTTGGATGTCTTAGCATGTGTTTTTCTAATACATGTCTTTTCTTGTTAGGGACTACCACCTTTGGCTCATCATTAATAAATGTTTCATTCAAATCAGGGAGTGAGTTATTAGGGCTTGTGTTGCGTGTCTCATCTACCTTCCTTTTTCCTCATGATAGTTTAGTGAAAGAATTTCCTTTGTTATCTCATTTATGGTGAAAGTCATTATCTCTTGTTGGAGGTGTGGTTCAAACTCATGAGGCAGGAAAAACATGGTTGAATTATCTCTAGCCACTTCTGCCTCATCACTTTTCTTTTCTAAAACAGAGGTGGACAACCCCTCAATGGGAGATTTAGAAGGAAATGATACCTTAGGTTCGATTGATTGGGATGCCATAGAAGTGGTTGAAACATGTTCCTCAGATGATGTTAGTTGGGTTGTGTGGGCTTGCACTCTGGTGGCTCCCGTCTTAGGTTTCACCGTAGGGACGATAGTAGGAGATTTACACTGCTCTTTTGCTTGGACTTCCTTGACTTGAATAGAAAGCAAAACCACAGGAGGTTGGACTATTTGTATAGAGGAGGCATCAATAGAAGTATCATTGGCTGTAGGAGTAGTAATGGGGGTACGGTGACTGAGTCATGATCGAGAATCACCATCGAAGGCTCTCCCTTTGATTTTATCAGTTTTTACATCATCCTTCTTCCTTTGGCTTAAAAAAATAGGTTGTCGTTGAATTGGTGGTGCTTGGACAAGGGGTTCTCGAACAGGCAGTTGATGTGGTTGCACCGGAGTTTGCGCCGGTGGTTGGGCCTCAAACCAAGGCTCTCTTTACTCTTGCCATTGTTGATTAATCGACACGAAGAAGAATAACACAATAGGGGACGGTTGTTTGAGTGAGATGTGCAAAATATGTTTTAGTGGAAACCAAAAAGTCTTTTATTGAGCTAATTGTTCAAACTGGGGGATTAAGGTATTGACTGTTCTGATTTTTAGAGGGAACTGTTACTAATCGATGAGTATTAGTAAAAATGGCTTTGGGAAGATAAGATCTCAAGGAAAAGTAGAAAATGTGTCTACTTTCTATTATTACCAATGGTTCATATAGAATTTCTCAAAGATCGTTGTACCTCTTACTTCTCTTACATGCAAAGATGTGAAATTCATTTGGGTTGAAGTTCAAGAAAGTGCATTTCAAAATTTGAAAGATTGTCTAACACATACACCAGTTCTTGTCTTACCTGAGGGCAATGGTGACTTCATGGTATATTACGACGCACCAAAGTCAGGCTTGGGTTGTGTATTAATGCAATGAGGAAAGGTAATAACTTATGCTTCACGACAGTTGAAGGAATATGAACGAAATTACTCGACTCATGATCTTGAGTTGGCTGCGGTGGTGTTTTCCCTTAAATGATGGCGTCACTATCTATATGGCACAAAATGCCAACTGTACACCGACCATAAGAGTTTGAAGTACATCTTCGATCAACAGACTCTGAATACAACAACATGCTATGGAACTCATCAAAGACTATGATTGTGAAATCCTATATCATCCAGGAAAAGCTAACGAAGTGGCAGATGCTCTCTTAGTCGGAAGGCATATGTAGGATTGATTTGCTATGCTATCTCTCATGTATCAATTAAGTCTACACTCGTAGTTGATATTCAGAAATGGAAAATTGAATCTTCCAAACTAGAACATGCTAAATCAGAGCGTATGGTTGGTTACATGGATTCCTTATTCGAAGATAGTCATGGTCTCAAAGTCTTTAAGACCCAAATCTGGGTACCAAGACTTGGAAGTTTATGGGAGATTATTTTGATAGAGGCACATAAGTCGAGGCTATTCGTTCATCTTGGAGGTACAAAGATGTACCATGATCTACGTAAGAATTATTGGTGGCCAGGAATGAAGAGTGATATATGTCGATTCGTCGAGTGGTGCATTAATTGTTTGCAAGTAAAGGCAGAACATCAGAAACTGTATGGGAGTTTGCAACCTCTCGATATACCGATATGAAAGTGGGAGGAGTTAATTATGGATATCATGATGAAACTACTGAAGACTTCTCAAGAACACGATAGCATCTGGGTTATCATGGACCGACTAACGAAGAGCACACATTTTCTTCCTGTTCGGGAATCCTACTCAATGGATCGATGGGCATAATTATACAATGATGAGATTATCGCTCGACACGGTGTACCTTTAAAGGTAACCTCAGACCATGATTCTCCCTTCATTTATAACTTTTGGTTTGGCCTATAAAGCGAACTGGGAATGTAGGATCCAAACTCTTGAAGATATGTTATGTTCATATGTTCTAGATTTTGGTGGAAGCTGGGATACTCACTTACATCTGATTGAATTTTCATATAACAATAGCTATAACTCGACGATTGAGATGGATCCTTTCGAGGCGTTGTATGGACATAAGTGTCGTACGCCTCTCTGTTGGAGAGATACGGGAGAAAAGACGCTAACCGCTCCAGAATTGATACAAATCACTCATGACAAAATTCAGGTTATACGGGAAAGGATGAAAGTGGCATAGGACTAACAAATATCCTATGCTGAACGACACCAAAGACCGATCGAATTCTCCATTGGTGATATGGCTCTGCTTAAAGTCTAGTTATGGAAAGGGGTGTTGAGATTTAGGAAGCAAGGGAAACTCAGTCCACATTTTATTGGACCGTTCAAGATCTTGGAACATATTAGAAGGAAAGCTTATTGGTTGAAGCTACCGGAAGAACTCGCAGAAATTCATGACATTTCATGTGGGTTATTTCAGAAGTGTCTTGGTAGACACAAGAGGCTATACCTTTAACATAAGTAAAAAGGGATGAGCGGTTACAATACATTGAAGAACCCGAAGCCATTCTAAATGAGAGAATGGTTAACCTACGAAATAAAGTTGTTAAGTCGGTGTTAGTAAAATGGAAACATCATCGAGGGCCGAAATTGGACTTGAGAGAATAAAGACGAGTGGCAAAGTATCCATCCTTCTTTGAACACCGATGTTTCCGAGGACGGAATCTTCATAAGAATGAGGTAATTGCAACATACTCTTCTTTAAATGTTCTTGGCAAATGCCTCTAAATATGTATTATGTGTTTAATTAGGTAGATTATATGTTAATATAATGCTCTAATGAGGACTTGTAGCAAAATCTTTAAGAAATATAAAGGGTTTCATAGGTCGTTATAGAGTCTGTAACATCATCCTCTCGTTTAGAGTTAGCAGCATCATCCTCTCGTTCAGAGTTAGAATAACTCTGAAGTCAAGGTCTTCAAACTTGTAAAACTCTGAAGTCTTCTTTTTTCAAAGATTTGAAGAATGTCTCTTTAGACATGTAAAACTCTGAAGTCTTCTTTTCTAGAGATCAGAAGAATGTCTCTTTCGACTCGTAAAACTCTAAAGTCTTCTTTTCCAGAGATATGATGAATGTCTTTTAGAGTATAGTTTAACCAAAGGCTCTGGTTGCTTTTTCAGACTCAGACTTGGTCGATTTAGCACAATTCAGATCTCTGAATCATCCATCGTAGTGTCCAAAAGCTCTATTCTTTAGAACCAGAGGTACTCTGGTCTTCTAGAGGGGATCTGGTCCTTAAGACTTAGTACCCATAACCAAAGGAGTTAGTGTCCAGAGGTGCTCTGGTCCTTAAGACTTAGTACCCATAACCAAAGGAGTTAGTGTCCAGAGGGGCTTTGGTCGTCCAGAGGGGCTCTGGTCGTCCAGAGGGGCTCTGGTCGTCCAGACTTAGTGCCCATAACCAAAAGACTTAGTGTCCAGAGGTGCTCTGATCATCCAGAGGAGCTCTGGTCATCCACATGTTGTGGTCCTTAGAACCAGAGGCTCTGGTTGCTCTTCTAGAGTTAGCCTATTTAGTAGTATAGATCTCTGAACTTTCCATCCTTAGCCCAAATTATTTTTAATTAAACTTTCATAATATTTAGGACTATTTTAGTCCAAACACCGTTTTTGGATATATATTTATTAAAAGTAATAAATCATTTTGTTATGAACACATGGGTGAAAAGTTATGAATCTTTCTACGTGTTTGATGGTCAAAATGGGTGCTGGGTCAACCCAGCCGGGACAAACTCGATGCAAAATGAGTTTGTGCAATAAAGTAATGAAAATTTGATCTTTTCACATAATTTTTACTTCTACAAGCTTCTAGACCAAAGTGTGTGCGAGTTCGCACACCTAAAGCTAAAATCTAGCTAAATCTTGGAGAAATTGAAGAGAAATTTCAAAGATTTTGAAGATTTGTAGGTATAAATGTTGGTATTTTGATTTTTCTTGATGTATTTGGATTTATTCAACTAGGGTTTAAGCTAAAGAATGAATGATGGAATTATTTTGTAGAAATATGATGAGACTACTTGTTATTTGACCAAAAACATGGATTACTTTCAAGAATTAATTGAAATAATGTTGCATGACTTTTCAAAATCAAGCTCTAAAATGATGATTTTGATGAATAAGGCTTGAGTTTTGCTATTTTTATAAAGTTTGTGATATTTTGAGTTAGAAATCTGAATTTGGTTCCAAATGGAAATGGTTTGGATACAAGATTGGTTAAAATAGCCACTTTTAAACATAAAAGTCAATGTTTCTGTCATGTTTTAGAAAATTCATATAAAATCAAAGAAAAATCCAATAGACATGAGGTTAGTGGCATCTGAAAGATAAAAGTATCTACTTTATTTCTTGTTTAGAAGTCAGGATGTAATTATGAGTTTAAGATGGTCAAAATATGTTAGAATAGGGGGCTGTACAAGGGAATTAAGATAGACATAGCTAACTAAGGAATGGAATAGAATGAGATAATGTAATCATATACTTCTAGAATTAAATGTGTATACCCCAAAGAGTATAAAGGTATAATTGGTAGTTTTTGGAGTACCATACATACTTGGACTACGGAGTTGGAACGAGACATTCAGTTGACCCATTTTTGCACTGTGAGTCTATATGAAATACATGTTTATGTGTACTTATATATGTATGCATTTTCTGTTTGTATTAGTTGTATTTCATGTTTTTGTAAGGTGTAACATGAGTGAGTCCCTTTGATTCTTCTTTGTATTGTATGATCATTCTGCAATATCGGTTCCAGATCCACGACTGTTTTGTTAATTTCTTGGTAAACTGTGAATACGAGTATTACTTTGTGTGGTACCCTGGAAAGTGGTGTATGTTCACGTATCCCAGGGAGACGGAGGGTGGGTGTGACATACCAATTCGTTGTACTCATGTATCTTGAATGACAGGAGACCCGTTTGAGTACTATTCTGCATGTACCCAGTAGATGAAGGTGGGAGTGGTGCACAATTCTTGACATTTTATGTTTGATTCATGATATGTTTACATGATATAATACTTGATCCATGTGATAGATGTTTGTATGGCACAAATGTCTTTTCGTTAACCTTCGATGTTATAATAGTTTTTGTTTTGAGATTTTGTTTCATTCTTCGGTTATTATATTTAATAATAATACATAATAACCATGTACTTTTATATATTCTCACTAAGTATTGTAGCTTACCCATTTTTATTAACCTTTTTCAAGAAAGAAGATTGTAGATGAAGGGAAAGATAAGGAGGCTTAGTTCAGGTTTTGACTCAAGTGACAACTTCACTCTTTTGGGTATAATTGTATTTGCTTTTGGTGTGTATATATATGTATGTATTTCATCGAATAGTTATGTCCCCGGACGATTGTTGATAACTTTTGGTTAGTAAATCTATTGGGTTCAATGCTTTGTGCTAAAAGTTGTATTCAAACTTTTTATTCTCTTGTAATTGTTATAGTATAAATAATTTGCTTCTTTATCTTTTTGTTGTAAGCATTGTAATCGTACTTTGAATTGTAAGCATTTGAAAGATCAATACATTTTGAGCTTTGAAGATTTTCTCTCTACTTTTCTAATCTCAAATCTACCATTGCTAAGTTTCCTGGATCTTGAATTGTTGTTATTGATTAATCATTTCTGGGATTATTAATTGGTATCATATTAGGAAACAACAATTTAGAGAATCAGATTGAATTGGATTGTACTATTTTTGGATCGATTTGGACTAAACTTTCTATTTTTTTTCGAACACCATTCTTGCTACTGTTTTAATTCGAATATTCATAATCTATGTGAATTTGTAAGAGTAATTGATTGAATTCTGTGCGAAATCATTACTTGAATTGGGTAGAATGAATCAATTTCGTAATTGAATTGATTCAAAGTGTCAATTATAGATTTTTTGTGATTCGTATTCTTAAACTGTTCTTGAGTATTCTTGAGTGTTAATCCAAATTGGACTTGTTCGATCTGTTTTTGTTACTAGTTAGCATCAAAATCTTGTTTATATTCACTTTTTGAATCGATCTGTGCTTTGTTTGTTCAAATTTGATTGATTTTAGTGAATTTGGGTTGAATTCTGGATTTTTTGGTAAACTAAATCTTTATCACCTGTTGAATTCATTCATCGAGCGATAAGGAGATTCATCGCTTGATAAATACTTGTGTTGTCCGAGTAGATTTCTTCATCACATAATATTGAAGGCGATATCCCATTTCATCGCCCATTAAATTTATGTTCTTGTTATCTCTCAAAGTGTTGAGCGACAATCCTTCTTTATCGCTCAAAGCGTTAAGCGATAATCATTTTCATTGCTCATTGAGTTGTCCGGTGAAGTCCTCATCGCTCGTGTATTGAGCGATAAGTGATCCTTGTCTGATAGAGGTTTGTGCGTTAAGGGTGTTGGGTGATAAGGAAATGTGGTATGCTATAAAGTGTTGGACGATAAGCAAGTGGTGTGCGATTAGTTGTTGTGCGATAACAATGGTGTTCGATAACAAGTTTTGAAAGTTAAGTTTGTTGTCCGATAAGGAATCTTGTTGGGTGTTAAGATTTGAATTTCTATTTTGTAATATTCTGGTTATTATTTAAGATTTATATATATATATATATATATATGTGTGTGTGTGTGTGTATGATAAATGTGTGTAGGAGTATTATTTTAAGGAAAGGGGGAGGGAGTCGGCTATTAAGCCGCCTCTCAATTCCTTTGTAGTTGTTATGTATAAATAGAATCTTGTGAAGAAAAACACACACACAACACATACTATATTTGGAAATTTACTCTGAAGAAGTAGAATTGCACAGGAAGGAGAAGAAGACTACAAAAGCTTTGAATTTTGATTTCTAAAGGTGAGTGTATAAAGAGCTTTGAATATGAATTGCTTACATACAGTTTGATAAGCATTTAGAACTGGTTTTCATGAATTTTGTTACATTTTATGAGAAGTTCTTGTTTTAACCGTTCAAGAGTTGTACGGATTGTAATCCGGACAAATTAAACCGCTTGTGCCTTGACCGGATTTCTAAACCGGCCAAGAGGTGACCGGATAACTTATAAACCGGCTAAGTGGTGACCGGATATTCATCTAAACCGGCCAAGAGGTGATCGGTTTACTTTTAAACCGCTCAAGTGTTGTGTGATGTATTGTCCGATATACTTTAAACCGCTCAAGTGTTATGTGATGTATTGTCCGATATACTTTAAACCGCTCAAGTGTTGTGTGATGTATTGTCCGGTATACTCTAAACTGGTCAAAGGTTGTGTGATGTATTGTCCGGTATACTCTAAACCGGTCAAAGGTTGTGCGGTGTATCGTCCGGTTTATTTTAAACCGGATAGCGTTATAAGTGATGTATTGTCCGGATTTGTAATCCGGACAAATATGTTGGTTTATTTTCAAAGTAT
>NW_020200574.1:19571-20921 GCF_001531365.2 Cynara cardunculus var. scolymus | reverse complement strand
GATACATTTTGATAGTCTATGTTTTGTAATGATACTATTTTAGTATTATGAGTATGATGATGTGAATTTTATGTATATGGAATATGGGGGTTGTTACAGTTGGTATCAGAGCCTTAGTTTAAGGGATCTGGGTATYTGCGAAATACTTAGACTTAAACTAAAGGTATGGAAAGTTAAGATAATAGGTTTCACTGGGTCTATGAACATGAGAATATGTTATAGCTGAAACTATTTTGAGAAAGATAGATTATATATGACTGATATAATCTGAGTATGAGTAGACATGAGGATAAATGTGTTATTATGTTGTGATTATGAGAATAATCATGTGTGTTTAAATGTGACAGAAAAAGGTTATATACTGAGAAAATGGCAGATAATCCCAATAAGTCGGAAAGGACCTCTGCTGGCTATGAAAGAGGTCGAGGAAGAAGGAATATTACGCAAGAAGAGAATCCAAAAAATGTAATAGAAACACGAAGTCGTAGTAGAGGACGAGGAAGAGGTCGAGGTACTAGACAAGAAACTCGTGGGGAACAGGAATTTTCGGCTCAAGAAAGTTCAATGTCTGGCCGAGGTCGAGGAAGAGCGAGGGGTGGACAAAATGTTTCCAACCCTGAATATATTACTCAAAATATGTTGGCAGCTGAGCTGGGAAAATTTCAGGAGAGTTTGGTAAATTTGTTGAAACATACAAACCAAACTGATCCAAATGTGGAAAGAAATTCTGAGCAAGAGGAAGTCGGAGCTAGTACACCGGTAACTGGTACATCTGTACCTATTACTGCATCCTCAGAACAAAAAGAAGGAGATATCAAAATGTTTCTTGCGTGTAAACCTCCTAAATTTTCTGGTGAACGTGATCCTGTTAAAGCTATGTGTTGGCTTAAGAAGATTGAGCTGAGTCTGCAAATCAGTAAAAGTGCAGAAGAAGATAAAGTTATGTTTGCCGTATCTCATTTGAGATCAAGTGCTTTGTACTGGTGGGAAGTTCTGTCTAGTTTGGACCCGAATATTCTGAAAACTATGGTYTGGGAAGAATTTGTGGTAAAGTTTAAGATGCAGTATTGTCCTGAAGCTGCAGTTCGAAAGTTGGAAGATGATTTCCTTCGTCTTGAACAAGGAAATATGTCAGTTCGCCAATATACTGAAGTGTTCATAGAACAATCTAGGTTTGCTGAAGCCTATATTATTTCTGAAAACAGTAAAGTAAGAAAGTATATATGGGGATTGGAAGCAAATCTTCGAAAGTATGTGATATCCAGGAATCCGACGACATTTCAGGCGGCAATTGATGCTGCTGAAATACTGGAACAAGATATTAACCTACAACCGCAAGAAAGGGTTGGA
>NW_020200574.1:15405-19012 GCF_001531365.2 Cynara cardunculus var. scolymus | reverse complement strand
CTGGAGGTCGGGGATCTGGATATTCTGGGGGTCGAGGATCTGGGTATGTGCCAACAGGTCGTGGCCAAGTGGAAAATCGTGTTAATACTGGTGGACGAGGAGGAACAAGACAGATAGAGTCTAATGCAAAAGGGAGAGCCTTTCAAATGACGAGAGGTGAGGCGGAAGAACATCCTGAAGTAGTGACAGGTACATTCCTTGTTAGTTCAGTATGTGTCAAAGTTTTATTCAATTCGGGTGCAAATTGTTCTTTTGTGTCACCATCATTTGTTAACTGTGCACATGTAGAATCTAAAGCGTTAAGTGAGGATCTAATTGTGGAAACAACAAATGATAGTGAGGTTTTGGTGAAGGAAAGAATTGATGAGTGTGTTATAAGTATAGAAGGATGTGAGGTACCTATACAGTTATTTCCTTTACCTTTGAGGGAATTTGATGTAATTATAGGCATGGATTGGTTATCTGAAAACCAAGCCAATATAGTTTGTAATGAAAAGATGATTCATATAGACTTACCTGAGAAAATAAGAGTTGTGATATATGGAGATAAGCGTGATCGTTACTCTAGCCTAATTTCAGTTTTGAAGGCTAGGAAGTATGTACAGAAAGGATGCGCTAGTTTTCTTGCATATGTTATAGATGTGAAGAAAGAGAAGGGAAAGATGGGGGATATTCCAGTTGTAAGGGAATTTCCTGAGGTATTTCTATAAGATTTGATAAACATACCTCCGAATCGAATGATAGACTTTCAGATTGAATTAATTCCTGGAGCAACACCTGTTGCGCGTGCGCCATATCGATTAGCTCCTTCTGAGTTAAAGGAATTAATGTCTCAATTGAAAGAACTATTAGATAAAGGTTTTATCAGACCAAGTACTTCTCCGTGGGATGCACCGATACTGTTTGTGAAAAAGAAGGATGGATTAATGAGGATGTGTATTGATTATCGGGAATTGAATAAACTGACAATCAAGAATAAGTATCCTCTCCCAAGAATTGATGACCTGTTTGATCAATTGGTTGGAGCTACTTATTTTTTAAAGATTGATTTGCGATCTGGTTATCATCAATTGAAGATTAGAGATGAGGATGTGCCTAAAACGGCATTCCGTACACGTTATGGTCATTATAAGTTTCTGGTAATGCCATTTGGACTCACAAATGCGCCTGCAACATTTATGGATATGATGAATAGGGTGTGTAGTCCCTATCTGGATAAATTTGTGATTGTTTTCATCGATGATATTCTGATATATTCCCGATCAGAAGAAGAACATGCAAATCATTTGAGATTAATTCTGGAATTATTGAAACAAGAGAAATTGTATGCTAAAATGTCAAAGTGTGAATTTTGGCTGTGAGAAGTTCAATTTCTAGGGCATGTTATCTCAGAAAAAGGGATTAAAGTGGATCCAATCAAGATCGAAGCTATTGAGAAGTAGGAAATTCCAAAGACTCCAACAGAAGTTAGAAGTTTTCTGGGATTGGCTGGGTATTATCGTAAGTGAGGATTTTTCTCGTATTGCTACTCCATTAACGAAGTTGACCAAAAAGAATGTGAAATATGAGTGGGATGAAGCACAAGCTAGGGCCTTTCAGATGTTAAAAGATAAAYTGTGTAGYGCACCAATTCTATCTTTGCCAGATGGAGCAGAAGATTTTGTGGTATATAGTGACGCGTCAAAGATGGGTTTGGGTTGTGTACTAATGCAACGTGGAAAGGTAATAGCTTATGCTTCCAGACAATTAAAAGATCATGAAAGACAGTATCCTACTCACGATATGGAGTTAGCGGCAGTAGTGTTTGCTTTGAAGATATGGAGACATTATTTGTATGGAACGAAGTGCCAAATATTCACAGATCATAAGAGCTTGCAACATYTATTTCATCAGAAAGATCTGAATATGCGTCAGAGAAGATGGTTGGAAYTGGTGAGTGATTAKGATTGTGAGATTTTGTATCATCCAGGCAAAGCAAATGTAGTAGCCGATGTGTTAAGTCGACAAGAGAAAAGTGGAACGATCAAAGCTACAGCTTTACGAGTTGAGTTATTACCCAGTATTCAAGATGAATTACAAGAATTTCAACACGAGGCAATGAGAGGGGATAAGATCGAACGTGAAAGATTGGGTGGATTAATATCTGATTTGGTGAAAGATGACACAGAATTTTGGAAATTAACAGAATTTGGGTACCATGTTATGGTGATCTCAGAAAGCGTATCTTTAATGAAGAACATCAGTCATGTTTTGCGATACATCCAGGTACAAATAAAATGTATCGGGATTTGAGACAACATTATTGGTGGCCAGGTATGAAGAAAAACATTGCTAAACATGTTGAACAATGCTTGACATGTCTTCAGGTAAAGATTGAACACCARCGTCCTTATGGTAAGTTGCAATCTTTAGAAATTCCGGTTTGGAAATGGGATCATATTACTATGGATTTCATAACCAAATTGCCGAGAACATCGAAGGGGTACGATGCAATATGGGTGATAGTAGATCGATTATCTAAATCTGCACAGTTCTTACTTATGAAAGAGTCATATTCGATGGAGAGATTGGCAAAGTTGTATCTTGATGAGATARTGACAMGACATGGWRTTCCGTTATCAATTGTTTCTGATAGAGATAGTCGTTTCACTTCTATATTTTGGAGGAGTTTTCAGAGAGAAATGGGTTCACAAATAAAGCTAAGTACAACTTATCATCCTCAAACTGATGGACAGAGTGAACGAACTATCCAAACTTTAGAAGATATGTTGAGATCTTGTGTTATTGATTTCAGAGAGTCATGGGATAATCATTTGGCTTTGGTCGAATTTGCATACAACAATAGCTATCATTCGAGTATTCAGGCAKYACYTTTTGARGTTTTGTATGGACGAAAATGTCGAACTCCTTTGTGCTGGAATGAAATAGGTGAAADACARTTAGCTGGGCCTGAGTTAGTTCAGCAAACTGCAGATAAAATTGGGGTAATACGAGAACGAATGAAAGCAGCACAAGATAGACAAAGAAGTTATGCAGRTAAACGTCGGAAGCCGATTGAGTTYCAAATAGGTGATAAAGTAATGTTGAAAGTATCACCTTGGAAAGGTTGTGTGATGTATTGTCCGGTATACTCTACATCGGTCAAAGGTTGTGCGGTGTATCGTCCGGTTTATTTTAAACCGGATAGCGTTATAAGTGATGTATTGTCCGGATTTGTAATCCGGCCAAATATGTTGGTTTATTTTCAAAGTATATTGATCGGATATCTAATCCGGACAACCCTGACCGGACTTCAAATCCGGATAAAAAGGAAATATGTTTTTGGAAAGATGATTATGAAATATGATGGCGGTGTAACTGCGAGAGTGATATAATGGCAGTGTAACTGCGAGTGAGATGGCGGTGTAACCGCGAGAGTGATATAATGGCGGTGTAACTGCGAGAGTGATATAATGGCAGTGTAACTGCGAGTGAGATGGCGGCGTAACCGCAAGAGTGATATAATGGCAGTGTAACTGCGAGTGAGATGGCGGTGTAACCGCGAGAGTAATATAATGGCAGTGTAACTGCGAGTAAGATGGCGGTGTAACCGCGAGAGTGATATAAT
>NW_020200574.1:7527-15114 GCF_001531365.2 Cynara cardunculus var. scolymus | reverse complement strand
ATGAGATTATAMACTCACTAGACCTTTTGGTCTAACGCTCAGATGTTGGACTAACCTGTTTTGCAGATCAGCGTATGTTGAAGGATAAAGGCAAGGGAAAAGTCTGAATGACGATAATAGTTTACTCGTTTATGTATTAAGGATACATTTTGATAGTCTATGTTTTGTGATGATACTATTTTAGTATTATGAGTATGATGATGTGAATTTTATGTATATGGAATATGGGGGTTGTTACATATTTTCTAAGTTTTGAACTGTTTTAAAGATCTAGATTTATTCATTTGTGAAAATGACTTAAAGAGAAGCTACAACAATAGATACAGATACAAAACCACCAGTTTTGTTTCGAGGTGATTGTAATCAATGGAGAGATAAAATTTTGAACTTTATTGAAAGAAAGAAAGATGAAGAGATGATTGTGGAATCTTTGATTGATGGTCCTGCTGAAATTTGGAAGGAAATACCAGCAACTCCCGACCCGAACAAGGCAGTTGAAATTGTTCCTTAAGAAAAGTCAAAGTATACACAAGCTGAAAAGGACAGAGCTCATGCTAAAATTGTTTATAAATCCTACATGATGCAAGCACTGACTAATGATATTTATACCAATATTTACAATTATAAAAAGTCAGGGAAGAGTATGTGGGATCATATTGAAAAAATGATGACGGGATCAAAAGTTGGAAATTAGTTGAAGGTGACTAACTGTATCATTAGTTATGAGGAATTCAAAGCCAGGGAAGGAGAAATCCTGGATGATGTGTATGAGAGACTTTCTAGACTGTTAAATGAATTGATTAAGAATGACATAAACAAGACTAGGATTGAGGTAAATGTAAAGTTTCTGAATAACATACAGCCTGAATGGAAGTCATTTGCTAACAATATCAATTATAACAAGTCATTATCTGATATTGACATTCATGAGGCATATGAAACTCTAAGTGAGGAAGAAGTTTTGGATAAGAGAGAAGCAAAGAAAAAGTCTGAGAAGGATGTAGTTGATCCTTTGGCTTTGGTGTCTAAAAAGAAGAGCAGATCTAAGGCTGGTAGATCTGTGAAAGAGGTGATAGTGCCTAGTGAGTCCTCTGTAGAAGAGATTTCTGAAAGTGATTCTGATTCTGAAATGAAAGAGCTTAAGCAGGTAATGGTCATGTTGACAAGAGCTTTTCAGAAAAAGTTCTACAAAAAGCTGCATTCAAATAATCAGAGATTTTCATCCGGTTCCAAATATGAATATAAGGATAAGTTTGGTGAGAAGAAGAAGTATGAAGAGAAGTTTGATAAAAAATATAATGAAAAGTAGAAGTTTGGAAAGAGTGTGGCAGATAAAACACAAAGTGCTATAATTGTGGAAATAAGGGACATTTTGTTGTTAACTGTAGAAAACCAATGTCAGATAACAGTGACTACTACAAAAAAATTTCCTTCTGTCCAAACAAAAGGATGCTGGCAAAGCGTTGATGGCTGAGGATGATTATTGGCTGAATATAACAGATGATGATGAAGAGGTTGATGTTGTAGCTCATATTTGTTTTATTGCAAGAACTGAATCAACAATGACTAATAATGAGGATGCAAACTCTGGTTCAAGTGCTAAGGTACTTGAGTCTTCTTGTCTTATTTAGATGCATAGAATGATGTTCAAATTGTGAAGATGCATAGAATGATGTTCAAATTGTGAGATTTTTTTTGATAGGGAGGGGGGAGACCCCTCCAGATCAAGGCAAAAACACTAAACACAAAAGCAACAAATTACGCGCTCGAGTGGGGGCGAACCACATCCACCAGAATATCCAAGGCACCCCGATGGGAAAAAGGAAGGAGGAAGGAAGCAAAGAAGAAAGAAGAGAGGAAGAGGAAGAAAAGAGAGAGAAGGAAAGGGGAAGGAAGAAAGGAGGGAGAAAAAGAACAGAGAGAGGGAGAGAGAAGAAGAGAGAGAGAGAGAGGAAGAAGGGGAGAGAGAGAAAAAAGCCAACCACAAGGGAAGGGCCTAGCCAAGCCAAGACCAGGAAGCAACGGGGGACACCGCAAGGGCAGGAAAAGGGGCCTAAAACAGGCACACCCTAAACCACAGCAAGAAAAACAAGAGAGCCAAGAAGCTTACACAGACAGATCGAAAGCACAAGAGACCAGGCGGCTAAGGGAGGTTCCAGGCAAGCCGGGCCCGGACAACATTGGGAGAGGGCTTAAAGGTCAGGCTAAGGATCCTAGACCGGACATCATCAGTAATTGTCTTACCCACCGTAATATGCGATCTTCTTTTGTTTTTGAAGATGCGATTATTTCTTTCTTGCCACAGGTGGTAGATGGTCCCAGCAAGCACTAAACGACGAATGATAGACCAAATGGTCTTTCCTTTGGTGGCTTGCTGAAACATACCAATAATATCAACCCAGTTATCTGGGACACCATTGAGGTTCAGCTTGGGCTTTAAGCCATTCCAAACCAGATTAGGAAACGGGCACTCAAAGAAGAGATGCGAATGCGAATCAGGCCCGTTATGACAGAACGCACAGGACAGGTCGGAATGGGCCTCCTAGAACCGAAGCTTATCGTGCTTCTTAAGACGCTGCTTGAGTGTAACCCACAGAATGAAAGCATGTCTTGGAATGCTATGAGAGAACCAGACTAAATGATGCCAAGGGACATCAGGCTCATCGGGACGGAGGGAGAGCCAGACCTCATGAACAGAGAACGGAGTAAGACGGCCACCCCTAGTTCTCCAAAGGAGTTTATCAGGGGTAGTCGGGGAAAGGACAGGGAGGGGAGAATCACGGATGGAAGGGTTGGGATTATCCCTCAAGATAGGACAGGTCCAATTACCCTGAGATATGATATCTTTGACAGAGGCAGAGAAAGAAAGATTGGAATTAAGTATATTGAGAGACGAGATATGCCGGTAGAGGGGGCCAGCAGGGTGTCAGTTATCATACCAGGCGGACGTAGAAGCGCCATCGCCAATCTGGGAGACAATGAAGCCTCTTATCTTTTCCCGCATACCCATGATCTTCCTCTAGCCCCAACCAACATCACTGTAAATCGGGGCATCCCATAAGTTACGATCTTTCAGCCTGTAGGAGTGGATCCATTTAACCCATAAAGAATCCCTATTGGTAAGGATTCGCCATAGGCAAGGCTCTTTATACCAAGCCCTCCTTGAGATTTAGGGAGGCAGACAATCTTCTAGGAGACCTTAGCTTTCCCCATTTTAAGCTCACCATGGCACCAAAGAAAACCCCGCATGAGCTGCTCAATCTCCTTGGATATGGAAATCGGAAGCACGAAAATAGAGGCCTAATAGATTTGCATAGAGGACAGGACCGAGAGAATGAGCTGCAATCTACCGTCAAAAGAAAGTGACTTAATCTTCCAGTCATTAAGTATGGATTTGACCTTGTCAACAAGGCCCTTACAGTCCCGATAATAGAGGCGGGTGGTGATGAGGGGGACACCGAGATAACGAACCGGGAGGGAACCCTCCGAAAATTGAATGATAGATTGAATAGACTCTTTGGTGTTGTGGCCGACATTACAGTAGAAGGCCTTGCTTTTAGCCAGACTCAGGAAGAGACCAGACACACTCGAAAACTCATCACGGGAATCCTTTATGACACGAACAGAGTCACTATCACCATGGAAAAATATGTGGAGATCATCAGAAAACAAATGTGGGTGATCTTCTGCTCCTCACAATTCCGATGATAGGAAAAAGTGCCCGTCTCACTAATTTTTCTTTTGGTCAAGAGGTTGAGGACCTCCATGACCAGGGTGAAAAGATAAGGAGAAAGAGGATCACCCTGCCTAAGGCCATGGCCTCCCTTGAAGTGGCCATGGAGGTTTCCATTTATACTGACCGAGTAAGAGGCCATAGAAACACATGACATAATCCATCTAATCATGGTTAGGGGAAAACCATAGCCGAAAAGGGCAGTGCGAAGAAAATGCCAATCAACAGTATCATAAGCCTTTTGGATATCAACTTTAAAGGCACAGCGAGGGGAGGGGCCCGTTGCTTATGATAGCCGCACATGAGCTCCTGGACGAGAAGAATATTATCGGTAATGAGACGACCCGGGATAAAGGCAGACTGGTTAAGGTCAACCAGAGAAGAAAGATGATATTTTATAAGGTCAACAATAATCTTGCTAAATGATTTTATATATGACATTACAGCATGCAATAGGACGAAAATCGGTGACACGAGTCGGGGCATCCGTCTTGGGGATAAAGGCCAGAATAGTGCTATTAATCGACTTTAAGATCTCATCATTCGTGAAGAATTCATGAACGACGGAGCACACATCCCTGCCAACAATACTCCAAGCGTCTTTGAAGAATTTAGAAGTGAAACCATCAGGCCCCGGAGCTTTATCATCCCCCATCTGGAAAAGGCCTTCTTGATCTCTGAGTCAGTAATCGGAGCAAGCATCATGGCAGCTTGATTGGCATTAAGCTTTCGAGAGAAGAGGAAGGCAGGATTACGAATGGGGAGAGAAGGATGAGACGTACCAAGGAAGTTTTTGAAATGGGTAACGAAGAGATTAGGAACCTCATCACTAGACACCCAAAGACCGTCAGCATTTTGGATGGTATCGAAATGATTCCAGCTGATACGGCTCTTGACCGACTTATAGAAGAAAGAAGAATTTCGGTCTCCTTCACGAAGCCAATTAATTTTGGCTTTTTGCTTCAGGAACCTCTCCTCATCGAGGCAGGCACTATTGTAGGCAGATAAATACCCACAGTGCCCCTCTCGGAGGGCCCCATTGTTAGGATCCCTATCAAGAGCGATCTGGACCCTGTCAAGCTCTACCCGTAACTTAGACACATTAGAGTGAAGATTACCCTGATCATTAAGCATCTTACGAAGGGGTCCTTTGAGAGTTCTAAGATTTTGGGAGATCTTATACATCTCACGACCAGTAAGATTAGGGCACCAATGGGAAGAGACAACAGTTTTAAACGACTCTTTATGAGTAAGGAAGTTGGAGAACTTAAAAGGTTTGGGATTTTGGAGAGAACGAGAAGAAGACGGTAGAGAAAGAACCGCCGGGCTATGATCAGAAATCCTATAAGGGAGAAAGACAACAGAGGCAGAAGGGAAATGAGCCAAGGATTGAATATTGCCCAAGATACGGTCAATCTTTTTTGTCCAAGTAAAGTACAGACCCTTGAAATTGATATCCTCCACCTCAAGGTGTCGGACACACTCACAGAAATCATCCATACCACGATTTGTTCCCGAGATGCCAGAGGATTTTTCCTTCGGGTCAAGAGCAACATTGAAATCGCCGATGATGAACCATGGGGTGTTCTTAACGACATGCTTATGACCCTTCAAATAAGCCCATAACTGGCGATGGGCGATATGATAATTATCCGCATACACCACAGAAAGGAAGAGAATTTTGGAGGAGTCCCGGATCTTGACCTGAAAATGCATCACCTGGTCGGTGGCATCTAAGAGCATCATGTCAACATGGACAGGGTTCCATGCAACAATAATGCGGGTACCTCTAGAGCAAAGGGAGCCATTAGAGGTCCAGGACCAAGACCCAAAGACTCTCTCACAGATAGGAGGGAGACGAGACCCAAGAGCAGCACATATTTGAAGATTAGAATCCCGAATAAGATCTCTCATAGCTCTCTGATGGGCGAGATTACAGAGACCACGGGTATTCCACAAGGCAAAGCTCAACATTGGGACACAAGGGAGGGAGTGGAGTCCATCTGCTCGGGATCCTGAGATGTCATAGGATCAACCTGGGGAAGAGGGAGATCATGGGTAAGGAATCGAGTAGTGTCACCATCGTCCGACTCAACCTCAATCATATCAACCTCACCAAGGAGGTCATCCTGATAAAAAAGATCATCCTCAATCTCAAGAGAGGCAGAGGAGGGAGGGATGGAAGACAAGGACGGGAGGGAAGAAGAGGAAGGAAGGAAAGAAGAGGAGGGAAGGGAAGGGAAGAGGAGGAAAACCCAGGGTCTTTAGGAAAAGACGGGTCAGCGAGAACAGAAAACCGATTAGAAGAGGGAGAGGGAGCCTTGGAATGCTTCCAGGAGAAGGGGGTTGGTTTAGAAGGTTTAGGGGGTAACTGGGAAAGGATGGGAGGTCGAGGGGGAGAGGGAGGGGGACTAAGCCTTAAACCCTTGGGGGGGATTGAAATAGTGGGGGGGAACCCTTTGAGAAGGGTTCAGTCTTTGCTCCTTAGTGCTTTCTTGGCGAGGGGTGGGAGTCACCTTTTCTTTCATCTTGTCAGCTGCTTGCTTCCCATTTGATGCAGGGGGCCGGGTCTCCTTCTTCTTGTATTCCTTCCTCATAATGGGTATCGAAGCTTTCAGCTTTTGGCTTTGCTTAGGGGCACGGGTTTGAAAACCCTCACTATCTATAACAATTTTCTTACTAGATGAGGCTTGCTCATTTGAGGAGGTCACATTTATATCAGATTTAGATTTAGATAGAGCATGCAAGCAAGAAGAATCATCATGACCAAATATATGACAAGTAGTGCAAACAGGCGGCTTCCATTCATATTCCACACGTAAAGTTTATAGTGTCATATCAAGGGTGTCAGGGTCAGGAATGCGCACTTTGATCTCATCAATCCAATTCTTTCTAAAAGGGACTTCAAGCAAGATACGAGCAAACGCAGACTTACCTGCGACATATTTTCACATATTTACCGTCCAAGAATCCATAGCTAGGGGTATGCCTATTTTGCTTGCTATGTGGCTAAGTCCCTCATCATTCCAAGCATCATAAGGGATATCATGAATCCTAACCCAAAGGGGTATTTTATCATGCAAGTTCGAATTCTAATTTAAACCCGGTCTTCATTTTTGAATAAAAATAGGCACATTTTTGAAGTTCCAGGGACCATTATCTATGACCTTTTGAATGCCATCAACAGAGCTAAATTTAAAGAGAAAAATTCCATGACCATTTAACAGGACATCCTCTATACCATACTGGGACCAAAGCTTTGAAGCATAGAAACGCACAACCGGATAGGGGAGTCTTTTACCAACAAAATATCCACATAATGTCTTAGCATAGGTTTGACAACTCTTTTTCACAACCGAGACAAGGATATCAATAGGAGACTCAACATCATTACTAATATTAGGGATATAACGAAAATTTTCATTTTCATGTTTATTAGACCCACTAATCACATTAGCATACGAGTTAGGAAGAATACTTGCATTCCTACCATTCCAAGCCACATTATTTTCCTTTTTAGAGTTTTCGACAGTGCTAGCTTTTTCTTTAACAAGATTAGACTTAGCATAAAGAGAGGAAACATTGGAAATTTTTTCCTTATCAGAAGAAACATCACTAATGTTCGCATGTCTAGATATAGTATTTGCCACATTGATCACATTAGCATGCACATTTTTTACGAAGGAGCTGTCAATTAAATTATTGCACATTTCATAGTGACAAGCATTAGCATAAGAAATAGGTGTTGGGGCATTTGGGGGGGAGGGTGCATGGCATTTTCAGCAGAAACATCGGATGTACCAAAATGACAAAGTATTCAAAACTTGAAAAGAAGGGGATGAAGGGGTATTCTT
>NW_020200574.1:0-7435 GCF_001531365.2 Cynara cardunculus var. scolymus | reverse complement strand
GGGGGAATGAAAAGAATTTGGAAGATGAGGGGTGGAAGAAGGAAAGGACTTACCTGGGCTAGAAGGCCTTGAGCCCAAAAGAGCTTGTTTGGACGAGACAACATCCAAATGCGAAGGAAAGTTCAAGTGTAGGCGGGGCCTGCTTTGTGGAGAAGTAGAAGGCCGTGGCCCAAGCAGAGAGGAGTTGGGCGAGGGATCTATCATGGGCTGCAGAACTTGGGCCTGTTTCATAGTTTCTTGGACTCCATGAGAAGGTCTTTTCAAATCAAGTTTGGGCTTTCCAGATTCCATAGTGGCACTACATGATTTTGGACTATTGGACCTAGCATCCTTATTTCCATTTGCATGGTAATTATGGTCCACTTCCATTCCATCATCTGGGCCAGCAGAATCATTTTGTCCCAATGGCCTTTGGTTTGGCATAGTCTTATCAAGGCTTTGACAATATGAATGATCAACAGCAGTTTCACAGTCCATCATCATAGACTCTTCTTGGCCCAATCCATCAATAATATTACTTAACTTGCTGGAGCCTTCTTCTTGGTTTTGAACAATATTTTCGGCCACGTGTTGACAGCTAGCATCACCATTCTTACCATCCATGGATTTATCGGTACAATCACACAAACCAACGGTCACTTCTTCAATACTTTTAGTAATAAAAGTTTCTATATCAGACTCCCGAAAGTTTCCCTGCATAGAGCTCGTTGAAACAGAAAGTTGATCATTTTGATTTCCTTTGCATGGAATGTTTCCCGAAATAGTTTCTTGCCGAATATGGATGGATTCTTGGTTTCTGGGTTGATGCAAGCAATCTTCATCAGCATTCATACGTGAAGAACATCGATGTTGAATGTTCTTATGAAACCCAGAATTTTCTGGTAAATCACGATACGTAAGCTGCTTTTTCTACCTTTCCCGAAACAATGAGTTTAGGGGGCGATAGAATCTGATTCTTACAGATCGCCGCTTCGAGCCCAGGACTTACAGGATTGGATCTACGATAATCCCGCTCCAATGAACCCTCCAAGTTAACCTCCAGAGACTTAGCGATTGTACTCTCATCTCCACTTAAAATTTCTTGAGCCGTAGAGTTTCCGTTGCCGGTACAACATTTAACCGTATCACAAGGAATGCTGTCCGAAAGGCCATGTTTCTCTTTACCTTCATCCTTCAAGCCAGATTCATGGTCTTCATTGTAAGACTTAACAGTTAAAATTTCATGAACTGTCAAAACATTTTCCTGCTTTTCACCAATCACACCAACATCGGCAATCCCTTCTTCAACCATATCACGCATAGAAACAGTAGGATAGGAACTAGAATCAACAGTAGGGTCTATCTCTTTGTCCTTACTACAGCTTTTCTTGCCTGCACGTAAAATGTTAGCATCTAAATGACGATGAGGGAGAAGATTACTAACCTTCAACAGGAGATCATCAGTCAAGCAGAATCTTGGCTTTGAAGATATATTTCGGTTCTCAAGCAGGAGATGACTTTTTAGATTTAAGCATTGTTCTTCTTCATCAGCCTTGCGCAATATCTTCTTTAGCCTTCCTTCTTCTCCATTCCTCACGATCTTTTTACGAAATCTTGAATAAGGAGCCTTCCTCAAACGCAAAGCATCACCATTTCTCAAGAGCTTCATACGAAAACTTGGACATCTTGCTTTCATCCGCAAGTTTTGAGCATGAATCTTCTTCCAATTCCGAATAAAGCGTTTTTCTTTGTCTTCCGATGAGATGATTCTCTCACAAGAGGAAAAGGATCATCCATTGAATCAAGAAATCGCTCAAAAAACCCAACAACTCAAAAAAACTCTAGAGAGAATTCTAGAGAGAGAAAAACTCTAGAGAGAGAAAAAAATCGACCAAATGAGGAACCTTTTTTTCAGCATAAACTTAAAAATGAAAAAGTGCGAGTTGCTATTTTAGAAAAAGAACGTAAAAAGAAACAAGATAAATTTTTTGAGCTACATTTTGAAAATGCTGGAAACTTTGCTTGTGCTCAATCTTTGATATCTGAAAACAAAAAGTTTCTTGAACAAATGGATGTATTGACTGAAGAGTTATCTGAAATATCTGAAAAACATAAATCATTAGAGTTGGTCAATGATGAGTTAATTGTTAAAAACAACACTCTTACGTGACAAAACAAGTGCTTACTTGAAAAACTCAAAGATCTTGAGGAAAAGCTGTATAAGGGAGGTCAAACGAATCAAACTATTTTTCTAAACAAACCAACCGAGTCTAGATTTTTTAATCCGAGAGAAGGTTTTGGGTTATGAAAATCTGAAATGTTTAAAGAATGCTCTTTACAAGTCTCCAACACTTTATAAATTTGAATATCTTGACCTTGGTCCTGAATATCAAATTCAATTTATGAAGTCATCTAATGAGGTTGAAGAACAAGAAGATTTAAATAGAAAAATAAAATATAAAATGCAAGTTCCTTTCAACTACACTGATTTGAATGAAGTTATGAAACAAGAGTTCCTGCACTTTCTACAGATTATTTTCATAGTTATTCAAATGCAGAGCTCTCTTCAAAACCAGTTGAACAAAATCTTACACTCCTACCCTTCTTTTGGAAAAACAAATTGTTCAGCTGGAAAATATTTTAAAAGAAGAAAGTCTTTCAATCGAAAAGGAAAAAGAAATTCTTTTGAATAAAATTCAAGATTTTGAATCTTAAAATGTTACAAAAGAAGAGGAATATGTTGAGTCTTTTGATTCAGAAGCTTCTTCTTGTAAAGTTTTTATGGGAAACTTCTTTGCTAAATTTTTTTGTAAATCTTTTGAGTCAAATGAAACTAAAATTTCAGAAGAAGAGTTGGATTTTTCTGAAATTCTTAATTCAAATACTTGTTTAGATGAAGAGATTGATCAATTTGATTTTTCTCAATAACTTCCTAGCCACGTTGATGTAAAGAATAACAATTTTGCTAATGATGTAAAGAATAACATTTATGTTGTGAAAAAGTACACTTTGAATGAAATAATTCAATTAGCAAAATGGAAAAATATGTTGTTCTCAATATTGATGGGATGATTTTGTTCCTTTTACTGTTTTTAATTCTGTTCATAATCTTTATTCTCATGCTGATTCTGGTTAATCAAAATCTCAAAAGAAAACCATTTTGAAAGATAGTTGGTTTGGTACTTACATCATACCACCAACTATGTCTAATTTGAAAGGACCCATACTGAAATGGGTACCTAAAGCTAAATGATTCATTTTGCAGGTTAACCGGCATGCGTGGTTTCTTGATTCTGGATGCTCGAAACACATGACTGGTAGAGAAGATTTATTATCTAATTTTGTTGAATCTTTTGGCAGTACAATTAGAATTGGGAATGATCATTTTTCACCTATCCTTGGATATGGTGACATTATTCAAAGAAATTTTATCATAAATAAAGTGTCTTATGTAGAAAGGCTTGGGCATAATCTGTTTAGTATAGGTCAGTTTTGTGATAAGAATCTTAAGGTATGTTTCAAATCAAACTGGTGTAGTGCCTGAACCGTTGATGGTAAGGAAATCCTAGTTGGAACAAGAAAGTCAAACCTCTATACCATTGACCTATCCAATCTGATAGTAGATATTGATGTCTGCTTAATGTCCAAAGCTTCTATGAAACAGAATCTATTATGGCATAGACGTCTTTCTCATCTCAAGTTTAAGAATTTGAATAAGCTGGTTACTGATGGATTAGTGAAAGGTTTACTTGATCTCAAATTTAAAAAATACCATGTGTGTGCAGCATGTGAATTGGGTAAGATGAAAAGGGCTTCTCATAAGTCCAAAGTGGAGCATAGTACTGAACGTCCTCTGCAACGTTTACATCTTGATCTCTGTGGTTTGATGCATGTTCAAAGTATCAACGACAAACGTTATGTCTTAATTATTACAGAAGATTATTCAATATACACGTGGGTGAAGTTCTTGAAATCTAAGGATGAAGCAGCGGAGATCATTATTTCTTTATTGAACAGAGTTCACGTAAACTTGCAGTTGTCTGTTTAGAAGCTGAGAACAGATAATGGAACTGAGTTTAAGAAGAAGACTCTAGGCTCTTTCTTGGATTCTATTGATATCTTGCATACTTTCTCGGCAGCCCGAACTCCACAACAAAATGTTGTCGTTGAGTGAAAAAATAGAACCTTAGTGGAAGCCGCGCAAACTCTTTTTACATATTCTAAGCTTCCATTATTTCTGTGGGCTGAAGCTGTTGATACGACATGTATTACTCAGATTCGCTCTATTGTTAGAGGTTTGGTAAAACACCTTATGAATTGATTAATAGAAAAATACCTAATATCAAATTCTTGCAAGTTTTTGGTTGCAAGTGTATTGTTTTGAATGATAAAAGGGATAGAGGTAAGCTCAATGCTAAGGCAGATGAAACAGTTTTTATCGGCTACTCAAAGAATTCTGCTGCATACCGGGTCAACAATAAAAGAACGAATATTGTGAATGAAAGTATGAATGTATCTTTTGATGAAACTGTTGATTTGGCTTCTAGACAAGACGGTTCAGAACCTGTGTTGGAATAATCTTTCGCATAAAGCAAATCCAGACGAAGCTTCTACTTCTACAAATAATCTTTCTGAACTGGATTTATTGTTTGAAAACTTTTATAATGAATATTTTGGTACTAAATCTGATATTTCAAATGTTTTGTCCAGGTTAAATGAAGTTCATTCTGAAGAAAAACTATTCGGTCCGTCTGTGGATATACTGGTTACATCTTCTGAAGATATTGCTAATGATTTAGTTCAAGAAGAACAAGGTTGTCTTGTTTCATGTGAAGAGAGTTTGACTAACAATCTTCCAGAAGTCTCTATGGTTCAAGATGAAAACATACAGATCCTGTCAGAAAATCAGACTGCTACAAATTCAAATGTTAATCCTTCACTTAAACCAGTTTGTGACAACTCCCCTAGTGCTTATGTGGATCAGAACTCAGACCAGTCTTCTTATGTTCCATTAACTTATAACAGTAAGTGGACCAAGGATCATCCAGTAAGTCAAATTATTGGAAATCCAAATTCATCTATGCGAATAAGGTTTGCTACAACAAATGAGTGTATGTATGCCACATTCTTAAGCAACATTGAACCGATTAAGGTGTCTGAAGTCTTAGCTGATCCAGATTGGATAATCGCAATGCAAGAGGAGCTCAATCAGTTCGAAAGTATGAAAGTTTGGAGATTAGTTCCGCGTCCTAGAAATAAGACTACAATTGGCACTAAATGGATATTAAAAAACAAAAAAGGATGAAGATGAAGCTGTTGTCAGAAACAAGGCTCGGTTAGTTGCAAAAGGATACATCAACAAGAAGGAGTAGACTACGATGAGACCTTTGCTCCAGTGGCGAGAATTGAAGCTATTGAGAGATTTTTGATGTACGTGGCACACAAGAACTTCATAGTGTACCAAATGGACGTCAAAACAACATTTTTATAAGGTCTTCTCAAAGAAGAAGTATATGTTTCTTAGCCAGAAGGTCTTATAGATGAGTCTAAGACGGATCATGTTTATATCCTTGACAGATCTTTGTATGGGTTAAAGCAAGCCCTGAGAGCCTGGTATGATATTCTTTCAGAATTTCTCGTCAAATCAGGATTCTCAAAAGATAAAATTGACACAACCCTTTCCATTAAAAAGGAAAAGTCTGACATTATCTTGGTACAGATTTATGTAGATGAAATAATATTTGAATTTACAAATCCTAAATACTGTAAGAATTTTTCAGCCTTGATGGTTCCTAGATTTAAAATGAGCATGATGGGTGAGATGAACTTCTTTTTAGGTTTACAAGTTAAACAATTATCCTTAGGAATTTTCATTTGTCAAACAAAATATATTTCAGATATCTTGAGGAAATTTAATATGAAAAACTGTTCATCTATAAAAACACCTAAGACTCCAGGTTCAAAACTACATGCTGATCCTTTGGGTAAAGATGTAGATCAAAAGACCTACCGAGACATGATCGGTTCTTTGATGTATTTAACGTCTTGTGGAACTGATATTATGTTATCAACAATCTCTGTGCCACATACCGGGCTAATCCAAAAGAATTCCATCTCAGTGCTGTTAAACGAAACTTCCGTTACCTTAAAGGGACAACTGATCTTGAACTTTGGTATCCAAAAGATACGTCTTTGAACTATCGGCTTACTCAGATGTAGATCATGCAAGTTGTATATTAGACAAGAAGAGTACTTCGGGTCACATACAATTTTTAGTAGAAAAGTTAGTAAGTTGGGTGTCAAAGAAACAGAATTGTGTGTCCACATCTACAGCTACAGCATAATATGTAGCTGCTGCTAGCTGCTGATCTCAACTTATATGGATTCACACTTAAGACTACGGTTTTTCCTACAATAAAATACCTATATATTGTGACTCGAAGAGCGCAATTGCAATCTCTTGTAATCATGTTCAACACACAAAAACCAAACATATTGATATCCGATATTATTTTATTAAAGATCATGTAGAAAAGGGTACTATTGAACTGTATTTTGTTAACACATAATATCAGTTAGCCGACCTGTTTACAAAAGCTTTAGATAAAAAAACGGTTTAGCTTTTTAATATCCAAGTTAGGCATGCTCAATTTAAAAATCTGAATTTTCTATAAAATTTATTCAATAATTTGAAAATTTTAATTTTATTGTCAAATTCTTTGACAGATAAACTTCTAATTTTCATCAATATTGAATTTAGTTTATATAAAATTCTATGTTTTCAAATATCTGTATTTTCACAGTATATTTCATTATATTATTTTTCTTCTGATCTAATGCTTTTGAGTGTGTGATATTAATTCCAGGGGGAGTGTTTGATTTTTTATCTGATCTATTTTTAAGGGGGAGTAAGTATTTTTATTACTATTTGAATGTAAGATGAATACTTAACTGATATATTTCTACAAGATTTTTGAAGGAATAAGTGTTGTGTTAGATCCCATAATGCAAAATATAAAAAGTAATGAAAAACAATAAGTGATGAAGAACCAGAAGACCGATGAAGACATCAAGGCAGAAAAGACTAAGTCTGGATTGATGGAAGACTAACCAGAGCATCGATGGAAAGACCAACCATCGGACCGATGGACTAAGTGCAACCAGCGGATCGATGGATGATGCGATGGAAAGTGTTCATCGATACGATGGACAGACTAACACTTAGAAGATTTTCTAAGTATTCATCCAAGCATGCATTGAAGACTTGAACATAAGGATGAAAGCGCCACGTCAATAATGACAGCTGGAGATGACGAATCAACAGCTGGAATTATAGTTTATCTTGTAATAGTGATTATCCATGTGAAAGATAAACATTATTCGTTAGCTAGAATATTTGCTAGAAAGTAGCAATAGTTAGTTATCTTAGCATTAGCTAATTAGTATAAATAGACGA
>NW_020200573.1:281162-294071 GCF_001531365.2 Cynara cardunculus var. scolymus | reverse complement strand
AAAATGTGTATTGCAGGAAGTGTGGAAGGTAAAGGAAAGGAAAAGATTTAGTGCTTTTCTTTCGTGCATTTTGGTTGAAGTTTTGCTTTTGATGCATAGCTCTGATGATTAGTACAAGATTGTATTTTGAATTTTTGGACCTTGTGTTTGGTCATAGTAGATTTCTTGTACTAGTGGACCCGAATGTATATGAATATGTATTTCTTTGGTATGAAATATGTATTACATGCAATGTGTGGGTTGGGGCGTTGCACAATTAAATTATACCACAATGGAAAAAGAATAACTTGTGGTAGTATTTGCCTTCGATCGTTTCGATCCTACTTAATTGGCACTAAAGTCACCGTGCATACGCGTCACTCTGCCATCAAATATCTCTTTGATAAATCTAATGCTAAACCAAGGCTTATTAGATGGGTTCTTCTTTTACAAGAATTTGATTTAGAGATTGTTGATCACAAGACTGTGACAATCAAGTAGCTGATCACCTCTCAAGAATTGAAGGCAAAGTTTCGAGTGGGGGAAATTATGAGATAAAAGAAATTTTTCATGATGAGTATATTTTGGAAATTCTACATAATTTTCAAATTGAACTTCCATGGTATGCTGATATTGAAAATTATGGTGCTTGTGGTCTTAAGCCATATCATCTTCAATGACATCGTCTAAAAAAAATCTTTCATGACTGCAAATATTACTTGTGAGATGATCCATTTCTTTGAGCAGACCAACTTTTGTTAAAATGTGTTCCAAATTATGAAATTCCCTCTTTGTTAAAAGACTATCATGCATCTTCCTATGGTGCCCATTTCGGGGACAACGTACGGTTGCAAAATTTTTACAAAGTGGATATTTTTTGCCAACCTTGTTTAAGGATGCATTTGATTTTATAAAGCGATATGATTAGTGTCAACGGATGGGAAACTTGTCCCAACAAAATGAAATGTCGTTAAACAACATTCTTGAAGTTGAACTTTATGACGTTTGGGGCATTGATTTCATGGGACCATTTTCAATGTCTTTTAATAATCGATATATCTTTGTTGCGATTGATTATGTTTCAAAGTGGGTAGAGGCTAAGGCAAGCCTGAAAAATGATGCTAAAACGGAAATTGACTTTTTGCATAAAAATATTTTTGTCCTTTTCGGAACTCCCCGAGCCTTGATAAGCGATGAATGGACGTATTTTATAAATCGAATGTTAGCTACCATTCTCGTCAAATAAAACATCCAACATCGAGTTGCTACGGCTAACCATCCGAAAACAAATTGTCTTGCCAAACTTTCTAATCGTGAAATTAAAAACATTTTGGAGAAAATCGTAAAACCTAATCGTCAGGATTGGTCACTCAAGTTGGATGATGCGTTATGGGAATATTAAACCGCCTTTAAAACCCCTTATAGAACACAAAGCTTTTTGAACGATTAAATAATTTAATTTAAACGAAAATTCGGCAGGAGAAAAAAAAAACTTCAACTTAATGAGTTGGAAAAATGACGATATCACGCCTACGAAAATGCCAAGTTATACAAAGGGAAAACAAAAGTGTGGCATGATCATAGGATTAATCATCGCATTTTTGAAATTAGTCAAAAGGTCCTTCTCTTTAATTCTCGATTAAAACTTTTCCTCGAAAAGCTTAAATCAATATGGTCAGGACCATTCACAATTGTCAATATAGGGAAATTCGGAATGGTAGATCTTTTGAATTCCCAGGATGACATAAATTTCAAAGTTAATGGGCATCGAATCAAACATTTCCTCTCAGAGGGAATGACTAATCCAACCCAGTAATTTCTTGGAAAGCTTTTCAAATATCTGTAAATATTTAAGTTCTAAAAAAATAGAGACAAATAATAATAAAATTTCACTATTTCGATCGGACAATGGAAAGTTTATGCCTACTGTATTGGTTTTTTTCGTTTTGGAGGGAAAAGTTCAGCTTTCTGGTTCATGGTTTTGTCTAGTTATTTTGAAAGTTCTTGTTGAAAAATGGGGATTTTGGAAAAAGGTGATTTTTGTTTCATGATAGCAAATCCTTTTGATTTGAACTTTTTAACAAAAATATATAGAAGCGGGGAAGTGGTTTAGCCAACATGTAAAGCCCAATACGTTTCATTAAAGCCCAATACGATTCATTAAAGTTCAATACGGTTCATTAAAGTCCAATCATTCCATTAAAACCCAATACGATTCATTAAAACCCAATACGGTCCATTAAAGCCCAATACGGTTTATTAAAGCCCAATACGTTCCATTAAATCTCAATACGTTCCATTAAAGCCAATACGTTCCATTCAAGACCAATACGATCCATTAAACCCCAATATGATCCAATAAAGCCCAACTAACGCCCATTAAAGCCAATAAAACCGTTAAAGCACAACTAACATCCGTTAAAGTCCAATACGGTTAAAAGACTTAATTTTTAAAAAATGATTTTTCTTTATTTTTTAATTTTTTTTATTATTTTTCCGTTGGAAATCCGTCGGAAACGGTTAAAAGATTAATTTTTAATTTTTAAAAATGATTTTTCTAAAATATTTTTGGCGGATTTATTTTTTAAATTCTTTTATTATTTTTCCGCCGGAAATCCGCCGGAAACGGTTAAAAGATTTAATTTTTAATTTTTAATAATGATTTTTCTAAAAATATATCCGGCGGATTTCCGGCGAATTTATTTTTTAAAAATATTTATTATTTTTCCGTCGGAAATCCGCCGGAAAAGATTAAAAGATTTAATATTTATTTTTGTAAAATGGTAATTTCAAAAATACTCCGGCGGATGTATTTTTTAAAAAAGTTTTATTTTTTTCCCCCGAAAAATGTCAAAACCGGTTTTTAATTTCAAAAATTTATTTAGAACTCCGCCAGAAATACAATCAGTCTAATATTTCCGGCGAAAGTCAATAAAAGTTGACTTTTTGGAAGTCCCACGGAAATCCGCCGGAATATTACCGGCGGAAACCGTCCGCCAGAAAATGCGCCGGAAATGCCCAGTTTTCTAGTAGTGTGGTATTGGCAACCCTGGTAATTAAGGAATAGAGTTGATTGTTATTGGTATCATTCCATTAATCACCTTTAAAACCATTTGTTTACTGTCCAAGTGGTCCACTAGTAAACACCCAACTTAGAAGGCACCCCATTAATTGACAGTGTGAGCAATGAACCCCAACCCATTGCAGTAACAGCCTCTTTTGCATCTTATTCAATGCAATTAGGTGAAGTCCTTGTCCTTAATACATTCACCCTTCGATGGCTTAGCTCAGCTAAATCACATTCCATTTTTTCCTACTTTTTATCTCTTTCATCTGCATCTTTTTTCATGCTTGATGATGTCATTCATGTACTTCTTGTTGATCCTTCATATTTGGTTGCTGTGTATCACAAATATGAAATCGTTAATGCAAATATGTACTGTAACAGCACGGCGCATACTCTTTGTTTCATTCATATTGTTGGTTATGTTACATGTTACTTACATGCAGATTCGTTTGATGCATTGGATGTGATTGTGTCAACCCTATTATGAGCAACTGGGGTTTTTTCAGACAATTCCTTCAGTCTTACCTACTTACCCTCGATGAGCTTCCAGTTTCATTACTGATTCATCAACTGGAAATCAGATATTTCAATGAATTGTTTGTTTACAAATCTGTGAAAGTGGATAATAAGAAGAAAAGCAATTCTATAACAATACGTTCCTTTGAGACCACTTGATGAAGCTTGTAGTAATTAGTTGCTCTTTCATAGAAATACCACCTGATATATTGAATGCATGAAGAGTAAATGTAACAAGTAATTTACCAACGATGCAATTTCTTCTGTTGAACAGTCTCAAATATATTTCCCAATTCTTTTGCTATATTATACCTTTGTTTGTTTCCTTTCTTCGCATTGACGGAGTTTATGTTTACATATTCTCATTCTTGTTTGCTGTTTCATGAAGTTGCAGGATATGACATGAAATAATATATCACAAATATCTACAAAGTTTATTAACTTAGCTTTTGTGTTCCATGAATATCAGCCAAGTTAATGAACTTTGTACATATTTCCATGTTTGCTGATACATTGAATCCTTGTCCCAGAAGTGTAATTGTTTCATAAACACATGTCTATTCATGAAATATACACATACACATAATTGTCTGATTCATGTGTAGATTTTTATAATGTATTGTACCCAAGATTCAAGGAGAAGTTCATGGTATTCATTCATTCAGAAGTATTTGTTCATGAACCATCCTTCCGTCATATTCCCCTAATTTCGAAAAATTTGTGCCAATGCCATGTTAAAAAACTTGTTCTTAATTAAGTCCAGTACTTCTACCGAATCAATTATTCAGAACCATACAAACAAAAAGTGGATTGACAACACCACTGTTTTATATCTGCATGTGATGAATAATTATGTAAAAACCTGAATGTTCACTAAATTTGTAAGATAATTACATACCTCCTGATTCCTTTTCTGGTTCATTAATACTGACTGATGCCCTTAGTCGTGTTCTTGACCATCTTAACAATGGGGAAATCATCATCATCCTCTTCGTCTAACAACACGGGGTTGTCGGCCGTGTTTTTAAAGTTCGAGAATGAAGTCTTGATAAATTTTCTTTTTCTTGGTTTTCTAACTGCATGATCGATCAAAAAACTCTAATGTACGTCGGACCAAAGAACTTGGGAAGGAAATAGAGTAAGATTACCAAACCTCGATTTGACGGATTCATTCTTTGTTAAAGAGATTGAATCTTCGATTTCTTTAGAATGATTTCTACAGTCGAAAACTGCTCTAAGTGTAATCGCAGTCGAAAACTGCTCTAGAATGATTTCTACGGTCGAAAACTGCTCTAAGTGTAATCGTAGTCGAAAACTGCTCTAGAATGATTTCTACAGTCGAAAACTGCTCTAGTGTAATCACAGTCTAATTCGGGATGTGATTCCCGGATTAGCTTTGATCAATAAAATCGGGATAAGATTTGTCGTCAATCTAAATTTGGTTTGCAATTGAACTTTTCTACATACAATGTACATGTGCATACATATATATACATAGGGTTTTTCTTTGTTTTCAATTTTTTGTGTTTTTTCTATGACTCGGACCATGTGTGTAGGAACTTATCAAACAAGAACTCTGTAATTTATGATAATCGTGAGATCTAATGTAAACAACTCATTAAAGATAATTATATTATTTATTAATTAAATAGAAAAAGCTAATTTAGTAATAAAAGAAACACAACTCATAAATGTGTTCATTTAATTTATTATCTCCATAAATATGAAATTCATAACTCCCATTTATAATAAATTCGTAATCTTCATAGTATCATCTTTGAATCTTTAATGTCAGTGACACAAAGTATATTTTCGTTGTTTCCTTTTTGTTTGTATTGTTTACAGTGTATCACGTTGTGTATCTTAGGACATCACAATATGTATGCAATGGGTTACCACAGTGGATATCGAATAGGTATATGTGATTATACAGAGAGAATGATCGTAATTAATGTATCACAATGTGTATACAATGGATATCTCATTGGAATGTTAACGCCAGAGGGGAAAGATAGAGGAGTTAATATTTTTAAAATACCTAAAATGTCATTATTTAAAAAAAAATTAAGTCAAAATTATTAATTTTTTAATTTAATTATTAATTTATGATTAAGATTAAATATCACAGATGTCACAAAATATGAAGTTCTTTCTTGAATAATCCTTATGCATATATAATAAATTTAATTGAAAATAGTAATTAGAGTATTAAAAGAGACTTTTGGGTTGGTTGAAACTCAGAAGCCATACCCAAATTGGAAGGATCCAACCTAAAAGCATAGGCCCAAATGTCTTTTTATATCATGTTTGGTTTATAAGTAGTGTTTTTTTTAAGTATAAAATGTCATTTGAATTGAAAATTTTACAGTACTTCTTTTCGTATTATGTATAATAATTATTTTAAATCATCAATTAATATGGTAAATTTTCAAAAATTCATATTTAATTACAATAATCAATAATTTTAAATATTAATGAAATTACAAATTTGGTATGGAATGGAATTAATATCCATTAAACCAATATAATTGTAGAACCTTTTATTTTTGTTAATAATTATTTTAATATGATAAAATGTGATTAATGATGCTTAACTATATTATATAATGCTAACATTAAGTAATTTTTAACAAAGTCATTTTAGATTATTTTATATTTGTCATCATACTTATTCAAACTTATCAGTTACTTTTTATCAAAACTTGATTAATTTAGTCTTTCAACCAATAGCTAACTTAACAGCTAGTTTGTCAAATGTAGCCTTAATATATCCATATATGTAGGGTTGCACATGCATTTGTGTTAGCCGGCTTGTGAACAACCCTGATCAAACTAGTACGATATGAAAATATCATTTTGTTAAAGAAATTTAAAGTGGAACTCAATCGAATCCAACTCGTACGTTTTGACATAAATATCATTGTAAGAACATACATGAACAACCATTAGTCACTACTACAAGTTAATTAACATTTTATGTTACATGAGTAATAAAGAAAAAATCAGACTAACACCAAGAAAAAAGGTGAAAAATCATGCATATTAGAAAGTAAAATTAAGGATGGAATTGTGATACACATATGAAAAGAGCTAATTATGATTGATTTAATGGTCTATTGTACATATATATTAGTTAATGAGTTAACAACCATATTACGGGGTGTTTGGGATTACTTACTTGAAACAACTTATGTTTTTTTTACAAAAACACTTATCAACTTATTATAAGTCAGAAGTATTTAACTTATTGAAGAACTCCTTATTACCGGTTTGGCACCGGTATAAGTTGTTTATCCAAACACTCAAAATTGTTTATTACCGGTGCTACACTAGAATAAGTCAATAAGTTATTCTTATAAGCAACCCCAAACACCCCCTAAATCCAAGAAAAAGAGGAGTACCAAGTTCATAGGTAGGTTTGGGTTGGGTTCAAACGGCCCTAGTCCAGTTACAACTCATTATGGTTTAAAGATTTTCCAACTCAATTAGGTATCGAATGGCTTTAGATTGGTCGAATTTTGTACACTCGTACCTAGACGTGCTCCAATGTTCAAATATTGAAAAACTATATATGTCTAATTTTTTGTTGATAGTAATTGGATATTTATCGAATAACAATAGAACTAAATCTTGTTTAGTTGAGAATAAAAATATTTTGTTATGTAACTGAACACCGTCAAATAACTATTGAACCTATCGACTTTCGTATTTGGTTTTACATATGAACTTGTAATGTTCGATTAGCTTAACACCGTCTAATCGAGTAACAATATATAGAACCCTTCTATCAACCATTTTATTCAAATAACTTATAGAGTAGTTGAAATGAAAATAGGAAGACGAGAAAATATCTGTATAGGTTGTCGACTAAGAAAAAGATAAAGATGTTTCAGAATTTCGAGTGAGGTGAAAAGCTAGGAAAAATCGTGGGATATATGAACAAGTTTTATGTGGGTATTTAGTGAAGATTTTAAAATAACTGCTAGGCATAGTTTTTCAATAATTTGATGTTGGAGCATATTTTTATTATATGGGACTACTTTAAGGTAAAAACTCAAAATTTTCTTTTCTAAGAATATGATTAATTTTATAACAAATATATATTGTTAAAACAGTATAATTTTTTTTTTTGAAATTTATGGTTAAAAAAATAAGAGAAAACTGTGATTTTCATTCCTGTGGTTTGTAAAACATTATGATTTTCGTCTATGTAATTTTGAAATTGCGATTTTTGGTCTTGTGGTTTGTAATTTGTTGTTGTTTCATGCCCGTGATTTGTAATTTAATGTTGATCTTCGAGATTAAATCTATTAAAGATCCTCCATTTAAATTGGGTATTTTAGTCTTTTGGATTTTATGACTCGTTTTTCTGCCCCTAATGATTCTTTTTGGTTTATTAAATATCTTTTTTGGTATTTTAGTCTTTTTGATTTAATTAAACTATATTTTTTTGATAAAAGAATTAATACATGAAAAATATGATAAACCTAGATTCAATCAATCAAACATATGAACATCAAGATTCAAGAATCTTAGCAATCGCAGAAAATTAGAGAGTAGAAATTAGAGAGAGAATATTTCTTCAAAGCTTAAAGTATATTGATCTTCCAATGATTACAATTCAAGGTACTATTACAATGCTACCAAATCTGTTACAAGATTCAAAGATATCACCTATTTATACAAGGAAAGTACAAGGGAATAAAAAAGCTTGAATACAACTTTTAGCATAAAGCATTGAACACAACATTCTCCCCATTCGGATTCAAGCTCTAGAAATAGAAAATCTTGAACTTCTAAATCCCAAATGTGTCTCAAACCTTCTAATAGCATTCTTGTACTGAATCTTTTCATCAAGTAACTCCAGAGCATTAACAAGTAAGAACCTTTCTCTTATATTCAACCTGTTTGACCCCGACGCTTTGTCATCTTGAGCTTTCTTCAATTCAAGCTGCTTCCTTATAACTTTGATTGTTCCATCATTGTATTGTTTGAGTTCACTGAATCTCAGAAACTTTTTGGCACCCTTAGAGTTTTCATATATCACACCAAACTCTGGATCTTCAAGAATCATATACAAAGGATAACCATCAATGTCTTCTAAATCTTAATTCATCCTTTCAGATTAAACTTCTTTTGGTTACTTTATAGCCCATTTGAACATCTATGACTAAAGACAGTTTGCTCTGACATTTGAGAAACCTTTTGATAGCTTCTAATCCTTTGACGACTCCCACCAATATGACAGTCTGGTTTCTGATATCATGATACATAAACTCCAAGTTGGCATTTGGTTCATAGATTCTGGAGGAATCTGATGGGATTCGAATGTTGAATTCCATTGACCAAATTCCATTCCCTCATTTGGTTCATTCTTTTTCACGAAAGGAATCTTTAAAATCCTACAAATTCCACAAATAAAGAAATTTAATAGATTTCATTCCAATTCCAATTCCTTAATAGATTTCATTCCAATGTCTGCCAACCAAACAGGTGGTCAAACCTGACAACATTCCATTCCAATTCCTTCAAAGTCAAATTCCTTCAACAAATTCCATTCCATCCAAAAACATTATGCAAACCGAATGCCACCTAAGTCTTCCAAGTACAGATTAGAAAAATCAGCTTCACTAAAGTAACATTTTTTACCATCTTGTCTGGTGACGTAGAAAACTGGATACCACACTATTACAAGTTTCCTGGCTTCCATTTTCTTTATTGTGACAATTCGGTGCTTTGTTCGTATAAAGTGAATGGGTTGACGTTTGGCTTTAAGAAAGTACTTGTATTCTTTGCCGTATTCAGTGGTTTCTGTGTGAATACCCATGACTTTATCAATACTGAAAGCTTTCTAGTGACGAACAAAAATGTCAGTGTACAAGTCTTCAAGATAAGGTTCCCAGATTCTAGCTCTGTCCCACCCTGGAGTTTGAAGCTTCTCAGTAAAAGGCACATATCTTCTTGAAGGTTGAACATTTGAAGTTTAAGGCACCGAAGATGTACAAGGAACACTTGGTGGTTCTGTAAAAACTGGTTCAGGATCTTCTTTCGGCTCGAACTGAAACACAAAGCTTGATTCTTCATCATTCATGTATGCTTCAAAGTCAAATAATAGTTTATCTAAATCAGCAACTTCACCTTCAGATTCAACATTAAAGTCTTGAACCCCACCAACTTCATTTGCAAATACATCATTATATCCAACATTTGTTGACAGACCCAGTAACATTGTGGTTTCTGTTGCGGAGACCTCCGGCTTTTCAACCATCGGCTTGATCTTTAGGTCTGCAAATATTGTTATTTCCATTCATGTTACCCTTTCACCAGAATGATTGGAATTACGCTCACCAGAATCTTCACTATCTTCTATCTCCACCCCTTGAGCTCGTAAAGACTCAACCACTTTTTGTCTTTTCATCTCCCCCACATGGTGATCAAGATCGTCCTGGTCATCATGTCTTCACTTCAATAAAGTGTCTTGAGCTCGGCACGTAGTTTCAAGAATTGAAACTCTTTCATATAACAAATCAATGGAATTTTGAAGGTTAGAAATAGATTGGGTTGAGGAAGTAATTGTTGAACCAAGCTTTGACAAGCTCGACACAACAATGCTTTGGAAATTTTGGAACTCTGAGGCTGTAACGGCTTCAGAATCTTCCATTGATTGTATAAGCATCCCCACCAAGTCTGCATCTGCTGAGTCCATGTTTGGTTCCAAAATCATCTTCTCATAGAGCATGGACTTCATGTCATCCACCGAATAGTTTTGTTCAGGTTGCGGTTGAGATCGAGGTGGTGGCGACGAAGCACAACTTGCTTCTTCAACTGCAGGATGCTTTCCCTTCAATAGCCTTTTCAAATCGTTGATTTCTTCCATCAAAGTATCCTGAATAGCCTTAAGGGCGTCGTTCATAAACTCCCTTGACACAAAGTCAGGTAATATAATGCCTGGATCACATAGATTACCAGTTGAAACAATAATTAAATAAATTGTTGTGCCTACGTTCAACTTTGGAATAGCCGTAGCGCTGGTAAGACTTCGAACCTATCCTCATAAAAAGTCAGATGACTTTACTCGGGTCATTCCGGCTTGTTCACACAGAGCATCAGGTTGAGCAATGGATGCTCTCAACTCTTATGTACCTACAGTGTATATTGGCTCTAGACTCGATGTGGAAATGAAAAAATTCATAGACTAGGGCTGCTGTCTACTATTTTCAATATCTAGTTCCTCCAAATGAAGTACATATAGATTTTGTGCTTGATCCCCGTGAGAAGATGAAACTAATGCCTATTGAGAGGCAATAGAGTGGCTAGGAGGGGTGTGCAATTGCATAGCTGGGTGGACTATGTATTTCTCAATGTTAACATTCAAAGAATGAATGTCAACAGCAGATGTGGTTACCCGGTGCATCTCCTAAAAGTTAGGGTAGGAACTGATATTTCTTTTGATGTTCCTTTCACACACTCTCCATTGGTTTCTTTGTCCCTTTCACTCATCCTCTCTGAATTTTTAACTAATACACCCTCGTCCATCCTTAAAAACTCCAGAAGATTGTCAATTTCTCCTTCATAGTCAAATTATGGAATATCTTCAGCAAAGTCAAATCCTAAATATGGAATAGCATCAAAATTCATAAAATCAGCACCATCCAAATTTTGATCATCATCATTGTTGTTGTCATCGTCATCATCATCATCATCATCAGCTTGTTCATTGTGAATACACGAATCGGTTTCAGTATCTTCCAAACTTGAAAAAGTTGAGAAAGTACTTTCTTCAGAAGTTTCCTAATCAGAGTCTTCCCATGCCGAACCCCTCTGATTTACATTTTCCCACTGCACACAACCCTATTCAGATACTCCATGTAACTGAACACACTCATCTATATCTAAACCCTCACTTCTCTCAGCTGAGGCATAGGTTGTCCCCGGGGTAAGTCCTTCCGGCTCTGGCTGGACTATAGGAACTATCTCTCTCCTATACTCTAACACATAATGAGAACTCTGACCAGCATATCCAAGCAATTCATCAGGAATACTCATGATAGCATCCATATCTTCAACTACAGTATGCGGTCTTAGAAATTGCATCTCGTAATCTGGGCCGAATGTTCTGTCCAGTCTTGAAGGACTTCCTTTTTTTTTACCTCATCATTGACCTTATGATCAGTTGTAGAAATCTTTGAAATGGAACAAACTTTCTTTCTTTCGAAGCAAACTTCTTTGCATGCACCAACTCTGCTAGATCATTCTGATGACCATTGGGTAGTCATAGTGCCTATTAAACATTATGCTTTGGCAGAATTTGAGAAAAAGAAATGTTGCAAGTATCCACACCGGCAGTCTTTGATGTAAGACATCTGTTTAAGATGGAGAATAGAAGATGCCATACTGAAGGTACGAATTTCTGCTTGAACTGCGACGGATGATTTAGGATTCCAGAATATCCTAGCTTTTTGATATCAGCACAGAGTTTTTCATCTAAGATGAACTCTTCAAAGTTTTCTCTTCCAGGAACAGAGTTAGGCTTTGGCAGATTCAGAATTTTCCTCAATCTTTTCAGTGTAAGCCTGCTCATGTAGTGATCCACATGGCCTTTGAAGTAGAACTGGTTTCCTTCTTTGATGTAGGATAGAGGGTACCAGAACTGTTGTAGATAAACTAGTGGAACATCTGCAATTGCAGTAAGAGCATGGGCTATAGGATCGCTTTTTAAGATTTCAAGAATGATTGGATATTTTGCTGGCATGTCAAGGTTTAGATGGTGGTTATTGGGTTTTAAGTCAAGGTATAAGGCTTTGGAAAAGATAGTTTCATCGGGATCTGTTATATTTGCTAGCTGGGAATACGAAGAAGGTTGTGATCTGATAGATGGAATGAGGTTCTCATCACCAGATTCATGAAGAGAATTCTGATGTTCCACAGTCGTCATTTGTTAACCTGTAAAAGTTAAAATCATTAGATTCACAATTGAAAACAAATTCCTTAGAAATAACATGGCCCAAATATTGGACGTCTCGTAACCATAACTCACATTTTGACATCTTGGCATACAACTTTTCTTGTTTCAACAATTCCAGAATTAGTCTCAAATGATGTGCATGCTCTTCTTCTGATCGGGAATATATATCAGAAAGTCATCGATAAAACATTAACAAATTTATCGAGATACGGACATCATACCCTATTCATCATGTTCATAAATATTGCTGGTGCGTTAGTAAGCCCGAACGCCATGACCATAAACTCGTAGTGCCTATATGTTAGCTCTCATCATCTTTGAATGTAAAAGTATCGAAAAAGTAACACAGCAAGTTTTGACAGAAGATGATCTGTCACAGAAG
>NW_020200573.1:279027-280737 GCF_001531365.2 Cynara cardunculus var. scolymus | reverse complement strand
TCTATCTATTTAATCAAGTAAGATTTCAATACCCTGAACTGAGAAATACGGTCCAACACTATAACCTGTGCGAAATGTCGTTTTCAACACATCTTCTTCTCGAATTTTCAGCTGATGATAATCAGATCGTAAATCAATCTTAGAAAATTAAGTGGCCCCAATCAATTGATCAAATAAATCATCAATTATTGGGAGGGGATACTTATTCTTGATTGTTAACTATTTAACTCCCAGTAATTGGTACACATTCTCATCGATCTGTCCTTCTTATTGACAAATAACATCGGTGCACCCAAAGGAGATGCACTTGGTCGGAAAATACCTTTATCCATTAATTATTTCAATTGTAACATTAACTCCTCTAATTCAGACGGAGCTAGTCTATCTGGTGCACGAGTAACTGGCGCAACTCCAGGTAATAACTCAATCTGAAATTGATAGGTCTTCCAGAAATACTTCTGGAAATTCTTTTACAACCAAAATATCCTCCATCTTATTTTTTTCTTTCTTTATATCGATCACATAAGCAAGATAACTAATACACCCCTTATGTACATACTTCCGAGCCTTTAAAACATAAATAAGGTTGGAGTAATGATCCCGTCTGTCGCCATAGATCATAACCGGTCCCTTCGTCGGTAAATCTATATGAATCATCTTCTTATTGCAGACTATATTGGCTTGGTTTTTAGACAACCAATCCATGCCCATAATTATATCAAACTCTCTTAACGATGTAGGAAATAACTGGATGGATACCTCACACCCTTCTACGATTATGGAACAATCATAAAAAACTTCATTAATCGACACATCACTATCATTTGTTGTTTCTATTATCAAAACCTCCTCTAACACTTTAGGTTTTAAACATGTGCAACCAACAAATGATGGTGACACAAAAGAACGATTTGTACCATAATCAAATAAAACTTTGACACATACTAAATTAACGAAGAATGTACATGTCACCACTTCAGGATGCTGTTCGGCCTCGCCTCTCGTCATCTAAAAGGATCGTCCCCTAGCCATTGCCTCACCACATCTTACTTCTCCAAGACCGATAGGAACATTATGATTAGACATTGACCCCGGAGTGGGTGGAATATTCCCAGCATAACTAGATCCTCAGCCCCCAAAATAACCAGATCCCCGTCCCTCAGCAAAACCAGATCCCCGTCCCTTAGCTTGCGAACAGTCAGCATTAACACGTTGAGAAAAATTACATGTAAAACATCTTCGTACCATTCAACAATCTTTGGCTATATGTCCTGATTGTTGACATTTGTAACATGTTCGTGTCTCAAGGTTGCATTCTCCTTGATGTATTTTATGACATCGAGCGCATGGTTTATCAACAAACCTTGATATTGGACGATTCAGATTTCCAACAAATCTATGTTCACGAAAATTGGTTGCTATTGCTTCCCCTTTTCTTTTCTTCCCAACTCTTTCTTATGGTTGACGGTTGATATCTTATTCCAAAATTTCTGCAACATCAACTGTCACTTGGAAGGTAACCAGGTTCCTAGATATTACATACTTTCAAAGACTAGGCTCCAAATCTCAAATATACTTTCTTACTTTGTTGTTTTCAGTAGCAACATAAGTTTCAGCAAATCGAGATTGTTCCATAAATATCTCTATACACTAAAGAACCGTCATATTATCTTGTTCTAATTGAAGAAAATCATCCTCTAGCTTCCAAAC
>NW_020200573.1:261527-274027 GCF_001531365.2 Cynara cardunculus var. scolymus | reverse complement strand
TAACTCGGGGAAGTGCCGATGACGGTAAAACCTTAACCTGACGGGAATTTAACAGATCTCATTATAATTATAAAAAGGGGTTAAAAACAAAAGTGCATACTGTTATTTGAGCATTTGTTTGTTGTATAATGCATAATGAGATATGTATGATTTGTGCACGAAAACTATGAACTCACTGAGCTTTATAGAGTTGACTATTAGTATGCATCTTAGGGTCATGAAATTCAAAGGTGGACAAGGTCAAAGGTCATGGTTAGTAAGTTATATTTCCATTGAGTAAGCATCAGACTTTGGGATATTTAGACTTTATGTTTGCATAGATTTTGTAACGTGACCCTGTATGGGGTTAGCTTTGGGTTATTAATTGTATTTAAATTTTGTAAGTCTTTCGTTATGACAGGGCTTTATTAGTCGTTGTATTTTGGGTTATTTATTGTTATTTAATGAGGGATTTATCCCATGGATTAATGAATCATCAAAGGACTAGAGATTTAAGTTAGTAGCTACTCAACATTTGGGATCATAGGGCTTGGAAAGCAGTAAGTTTATGAAATGGATCACCCATGATTGTAATCGTGTTCTTGGGGACAAACACAAGTTTAGAGCATGAGGCCAGTGGGAGTTGGGGTACTAAGAATGTTATGATTATTGGGGATATTTATCAAAATGATTAGCATGACTAAATGTACAAGGTGTTAAAGGAGATGTGTTTAAGAATGACTCGATTGATGAATCATGTGATGATACTAGTAACGATAATAAAAATTTGGGTATTGCCTTGATGATTGCTCTGGTAGAAAGACATGGATATAACTTGAAGTGTTTAACGAAGGCATTGTATGGGATAAGTGCCACAAGATGTTGATACCATACACTACTATGATAAGAAGGATAATAAGTCAAGACACACGAAGGGCGGTGGGACAATGAGAATTTGTTTATGACAAAGAGAATTCTAAGTGACAACAATAAGTCGTAGACTATATGTGAGGGTAAAGGGGTTAGTGATCAAGTCACTTATTGGACTTGTCGTTAGGGGTATTTATATTTTCTACTAAACCTTAGGACATGAGACTATCGGAGGAGTGAGAGTTCCATAAAATCATATGTGAAAGTAGCTTGATTTGGAGAAAAAAATATTAGAGACATCTCAAGAAGTAATGCGAAGATTATAATGTTAGATTTGGTGCCATTATATATATTATATAAGGACTAATTAGACATCAGACACTCTTGTGATAAGAAGTAGTGATAAGATCATCCATATAGGGTGGAAAAGATGTAGTGGGTTAACAATGAAATAAATTACTATTGATAATAATATTATCAATAATGCTTAAAGTAAGTATATATTTAGAAGCTTGCTAAGGGAATATATCATGTGTCTCATTTTAGTATGAATGCTAGGGGATAATTCATCCTCCCGAGAGCTAAGGGGACGTTGTCTAATGTGTCGGTAGGTCATGACAAGTGTCGTGGCCGAGAGGGAGGAAAATTAAAGGGCATATGTGTAGCTTAGTTTGCATGAATTAGCTTTGTAGTGGCTGATAGAAGTTACAGTTTGTCCTGTGGTGTTGGCAAAGCAACATGACATTGCACTTGAACAATGTTAGTGGCAAAAATCGAACTCAATAAAAACTAAAACTATAATAACCAAAAATATAAGAAAAACTAGTTGTATTAAAAATGTTTTAATTATTTTATATAAACAATAAGTAAATAATGTATTTTTTCATTTATTAACTTTTTTATCAATATGTATACAGTTTTATTAAATCAAAAAGACAAAAATAGTAAAAAGGAAACCAAAAAAATACATTTAATAAACCAAAGAAGAAAAATAAATCATAAAGACTAAAATATCCCTAAGTTAATGGAGGAGTTTTAACATATTTAGTAACAGAGATGAAAATAGTAATAAGAGTAAATTAACTTTTTGATCCTTATGGTTGTCACCCATTATTAACTCTCGTCTCTCTTTTGAACTAATTACAGTTTTGGTCACTGTGATTACCATGTTGTTTCACTTTTGATCCCTCAAACTAACTTCTGTTAAAAGGGTTTGTTAACTCCCAGGTATTTTGTTCTTTCTGTATTTCTTTATTTTCAATTAAAAACAAATAAATATATGTGATGGTGGGAGTTTACATGTAATCAAGGTTTCTTCGATGGAAACGGCAAAATGAAGGTGGTGTCTCGTCAGAGAACAAATCCACACCGGTAGATTAGATGGAGAGAGAGAGTGGGAGGGGGACGAGGCTGTAGCTCCGCGATGATGGTGGTTGGAGGAAAGGGAACGAGAAGGGCAACAAAGTTTTGTTGGGAAAAAGTAAAGGGTGGGTCGTGGCTCTGTTGTTTATAATATGCATACATGTATTAACATAATTATTAATAATAATAATAATAATAATGAATAATGAATAATTAATCTTTAAATAATATATTTTCTTATTTTTTTAATTAAAAAATAATGAAATGCCAAAAAGACAAAAATACCCCCTGAATTAATAGACCTATTTAACAGAAGTTAGTCTGAGAGGCTAAAAGTGAAACAAGATGACAACAACAATGATCAAAAGTTCAATTATTTTAGAAAAGGGACGAGAGTTGATAGTGGGTGACAACCATATGGACCAAAAGTGTAATTTATTATAATATATTTATATGTTTTTTTAATTGAAAATAAGGAAATATGAAAAAGACTAGAATACCCTTAGAGTTAATAAAATCTTTTTAACAAAAGTTAGTCTAAGGGATCAAAAGTGAAACAAAATGGCAACCATAGTGACCAAAACTGTAATTAATTCAAAAAAGAGACGAGAGTTGATAATGGATGATGATCACAGGGACCAAAAGTTTAATTTACTCTAGTAATAAATTAAAAACCATAGGGACTAAAATTGCAATTTCAAAAACCGCAGGGACGAAAATCACAGTCTTTTTTGAACCACAAGGACGAAAAAGTAGCAAGAATTGCCAAGAAGTCAGGTGCTGGAACTTCAAAAACACCACTGATCAACCTGTCGACCTTGAGGATTGTGAACCCATTGAAAACCATCGCCAAACAGGATCAAACACACCATTGATGCTGGAAGCAGGTTTGAACTTCAATGTTGTTGAAATATTGTTGATGAATGGTTGCTTTGGGGTCTTGCATGCTCTTTTAGAAGAGGATTTGATAGAATGTTGATTTTTATTTTGCATTTTACATTCTTTATAATATGATTACAATGTATCATGTGTTATGTTTAATTAACAAATTTAGGGCTCTTTATGTTACATTGTAAAACCTATTACATAAATGTGGTTTGAGTGTTAAATATGTGAATTCATATATGATGTACAAAATAAACTAAATGGGTGGTTGTTTTTTTTTTGAAAGGCAACTAAATGGGTTGTTGATATGATTAATGATCATATGCGATTTATAATGTCAAAAAATTATATGATGTAAGTTTAAAGAGTTATGAATCCGGATGCTAGAGTCTTATATAAGTGGTTTTAGGGTCGAATATTTGAAATCATACATGATGAACAAATTTAAAAAAATGTTTGTTTAGATGATTTCTGATCATATGTGATTAACAAAGATGTAATATTATGTTATGTAATATTATGTGATGTAGTATTAACAAACATTGGACTATTGATTTTAGAATGTAAATCTTATTGCATACGAGGGTCTTGACTGTTTAATATTTGGAATCATATATGATGGGATAATTAACAAAGTGGATTATTGATATGTTTAATGAGAATATGTGATTTATAATGATCTAATATGAATATGGTTTTGAAGCACAATTTAGTTGGGTTCATGGGATTCTTGTCTTAACCAACATTGGTATGCTATGTAAATCAGGAAGATTTCTTCCTCAGTGTATTCTTATGGGTAAGGAGATCACTTGTGATGTTGGTAAAACAATAATAACATGGTTTGGGCTAGGGTAAATGGTATTCATATTTGATATGATGTACACCATTTGGATTATATGTGATCTTCTGGATGATGGTTTATATTATTAGACTTCATTTGGTCGTAATACACGTAGATTCTTTTTCTATAACCTTATCTAAAATATACAATCATATGTGATCTTTGATAAATATGTGTAAACGATAATACATTACTTATGTGCAGGGCCTTCGGCTAATAAGCCAAAAACATCAAAAAAGAGGTTGACACCATCAAGATAACATAGAAACAAACACGAAGAAGAAACAAGCCATGGGCAGGGAACATCAAACAAAATAGAAAAGGTGTTAAAGGGGAGAGAACCAACCAAAAAAAAACAACCAGTACATCCAAACAAACGAGAAAAATGTCAAATTCAAGGATGAGATAGTGAGTAGGTATGAGGTTGGGTTTGAGAAGGAATCAGGAGCACAAGAAGTTCAACTCAACAAGTTCCGGAAAAAGTTCTTGTCAAAGATCTTACTTTCAAACCATAGCGGTTGGAGGTATAAAGTGATCAAGCAAGGGACAAAATTTTCAAAATTTGATGCTAAGCTAACTAAGACGATGATACAAGAAGCATGGAAAAACAAGATTGCACGACTTACTTAGCTCTTGATTATTGATAGCCGTGTTTTTGGATAAATGGTCAAGTTCTTGAACAGTCACTTAAATTATGAGATATTATTTTCGTCTTAAGAAGACTTGCAATTAGTATGTTGATAAACAATAGTTTCTTTACTTAGTTAACGATCTTTTGTTTAAGGGGATAATGATGTGGTTTATTTGGAATGGTATATGGATGGATTTTTTTGGCAAATATGTGGTTTATTTTGAATTTTTCAACGGTTTAATCATGTTAATTTGTGTATTACTTTGCGATCCGTTATTATTTTTTTTGTGATGAAAATGAAAGATAAAAATATGTCCGCTTTCTTGTTAATATAATCACATATAGTTTTGTGATGCATGTTATACATAAACATCCTGTTCATTTTCATTATAATATAATCACATGTGATTTTGTGAGGCATGGTAAATATTATGTCCAATTTTTAATAATATAATCACATTTGATTTTAGAACACATACTATACGTGAACAATTTGTCCAACTAACTTACAATATAGTTATATGTGATTTGGGATGCATACTATACCAAAGCATTATGCCCAATTTCTTAATAATATAATCATATATGATTCTGAAACCATTGCTGACCTCACTTTAAGAGAGAGGTCCCAGTTGAATTACAAAACGTTTTTCACCATCACACTGAAGAAGCATGGTCATACTATACCTAAACATTATGTCCAACTTATTTATCATATAATCATCTATGATTTTGAGATGCATACTATACATAAGCATTATGTCCAGGTTCTTCATATATAATCATAGGTGACGTTGGTTGCATACTATATATAAACATTATGTCCAACTTCTTTATAATATAATCATATATGATTACATCCTCTTAACTTGCATATAAATTATGTCATTCATAAAATATAATATTAACATATGAGTTAGAAAATAACAACAGAAAAAGTGACAAATTAGCATGTATGCATTAGTATGATTATACAAATAAAAAAACAAACTTAAAAAACATATACGAATCGTAAATAATATGCTCGAACAATTATGAAATACTAGTAATGTCAAACAACTTAACATCTAGATTCAATGTAGTTAACCATAAACAACACATTGGAATAAAACAAAACAACACAAAACACAAATATTGTCTAACATAGTCAAACACATAATCAAATCCATACTATGTCATCAATCATCAGATTCATTGGAGATTCCTTTCTTCACTGGACAACTGCGGGAATCATGGTACGTGAGTTAATTACATCCTCTACACTTCCTCTTGGGTTGCATATTCTTTATAGGTTGCTCCTTGGCACTTATCAAACTCTTACCAGTCTCACATCCTTTATTTTTAATACTTTCTAGAGCATATATACCAACAACAGGTGTAAGTCCTCTCATCCATGGGGATAACACCTCTCATCCATCGTCTGCTAATATCCTGGCTAGGTACCTCTTCAACATCAATATTGAATAAGACATTGAATATGTGGTAACATAGAATGCCAAAATACTCGAAATGTTCTCAAGAACATGAGAAAGACCCATCTACCTGCAATTTGACAACCTAAAAATCAAACATTACATGTGACCTATGATCACTTGGATTGGTATAGTAGTTACATTAAATAGATGTGACAAAAGATTTAGTTATATAATTACCACATAATCATATATGATCATGTTTATGTCTGTGAACTTGACCATCAATACCCATCTATACAAAACAGTGCATAATAGTCATGAATCACAAATGATAACAAATGATATAAACGTGTACACTTTTCTTCATCATAATGAAATCCTTCTTAAAGTCATATGAATAAAACCTAAATTATTAATAACAATGTTTTTAAGAAAATGCACAACTCACTACAATAAGATTAAAAAGGAACAATAAGCACAATATTACCTTGAACTTCCTCCATGAATGTATCACCATTGTCCACATCCTTGAGATTGTTAATCGGAACTTCACACACATTAGCCTGATTTGCTGGATCAATTACAGAAACATGAATGGTTTCATCTATCACATCACATTCGATCGTTTCAGTCAACGACTCCATTAAAGACATGAACAAAGAAAAATTTCTTTAGGTTTTTCAATCACACCAGTTTCCTACCCAGGATCGTAAACAATAATATGGAAGAAATACATCAAGAATGGTTGTTTCATACAAGAATGGTTGCTTCAAGAATGGTTCATACGAGAATGGTTTGCTTCAAAAAAAAACGTACAAGATCCATACCCCTTGTTTATCCAAAATGGTAGTGATCCCAAGTTTTGGGAAGTAGATTTATCCAAACAATGAAGCGGAGATGATTATATATATATATATATATATATATATATATATATACTCTTTTCACCTATTTATGGATATTACTGTTTTTTGGTATTATTTTAAAAAAATTATTAAATAAGAGTTATTTGTTTATTTTCTTATTTAGATATCATTCTTGTATAACCTCCCTCTAAGTAATAAATCAAGTTCTAAATATATGTTAAGTTCATCATACCATGAAAAAAATTACTGAACATATTCATAATTGTATTCAAGAGAAGGTAATCATAAAAATCTTTTGTCAAGAAAACAGAAATATCGTTTTACTTGTAGTAATATTTAGATATATAAATTATCTATACTATATTGTAAAACGTCTAACAAAAATTCTTAAAAATCATTTTTTATGCATGATGTACTGCTTATTAATGCATATTACTTAAAGTTCAAGATTACAAGTAAATTGTGCATAAGTACAACTTATTAAATTTCTATATTTGAATTCTTGTAACTAACTGCAGATAAACATGGTCAAATACAAGATAAACTTTTTAAATAGAAAAAATCTAAAATATATTTAAACCAAAAATAAATTACTTCATTATTAAACCTAAATTAAATTATAATAAAAAATTGAATTAAAGAAATTACATAAAAAAACTAGAACTTTTATATATTATTTTAAATTTTTATGATATTTTTAAATTTTTATTTTTATTCAAAAATATCGATTTCTCAAAACCGTATAAAATTATATTATAATACCAACAAAGATAAAAAATAAAACAAAATATTAAAATCAAGATACATCTCATCAAATATCTATATAATAGGATTAACGAATAATACCACCGTCCTACTTAATTAAACAACCATCCATAAGCTTCCTCCCATGATGGTGAGTGGTGACTACCCTCTCAATGGACCGCTCACACAGACTCTCTCTCTCTCTCTCTCTCTATATATATATAATATTATATAAGTATATAACACGTCATTAATGATAATAAAATATATAAGAACCTAAATCTTATCTTCTTATCCATGTTGTTTGATAACTGTCTCATCTTTCCTTTACTCTTTCTCTTTCTCTTTCGAGGATTTCAGTTATAATTTGTTACTCAACCTATAAATTGCATTTAACAGCTTTAAATTTTCCATACATATATATATACATATATATATATATACACATATATATATATATGATTGTATTTTGAAATATAGATAAACAATTATTAATAAAATATGATCATTTTCAAATCCATTAAAACGTGTAAATTCATCATATCTTTTTTATGATTAAGTTAACATCTTTATTATAAATTTATTAGAAGGATACTCATGTAATGCAGCGAGATAAATCTCGATTTTAATATTTAGTTTTTATTCTTTATCTCTATCGACATAATACGATTTTATGTTGTTTTGAGAAAATCGTATTTGAACTAAAATATCAATTTGAAGATAACATAAAATTTGTAAAAAAATAAATCGATAATAGTATCAAATTAATTAACTATTTAATAGTTTTTGTTTTTTTGGTATATTTTTTCTAATTTAGTTTTTTATTATAATTTAATTTAGATTTAATAATTGTATTGTGGAGAAGAACAAGAGACTACAGATCATTTTCTCATAAAGTGTAGAATAGCGCGAAAGTGTGATCCTCCTTTATTCTGTAGGGGAAGATCGAAGGCAGTATTGGGAATCCGGTAAAAGAAGTTTTAAATTATTCTGGTGGATATATTTTACAAGCTACTCTTTGGTCTACGACATACTTGATGTTGGAACATCGTAATCAAATGGTTTTTCAGGTAAATCTTCACCTTCAGATCTTCTATTTTCAAGTATTCAAATAAGAGCTTACAATTGGATTTCAAGACGAATTCAAAAAAATTGCCTTTCTGCGGGGCTTGTGGCTGACGGAACCATGTTTGGCATCATCTGTTGTGACATGAGCTTCGAGTCTGCGGGGTGTTTTGTTTCTTGATTTCAGGTTTTCGTAGTTGTTGCTTTGTTGTAGTTCCTTCTTGTTGGGCTGCTTGGTTTTGCCTTTCTCTAGCTTGTTTTCTTTGTATTCGTTCAACGGCTTACAAAAGCTCTTTTGTTTTTCTCTTTGGGTTCTAATAAATTGGTTTTCCTTTCAAAAAAAATTTATATCAAGCTACAAAGCGACACTGGAGTCCGAAAATGTGCATTAATACCCAAGAAACCCAATATATTCGATTATGTTATTTCTACTCACTTATTGTTGGATAAAAACGACTTCAATAAATTCTTGAATGTGTCACAAACTTGCCCATTAATCATCTAAAGAATCCTCGATGAAAATCTAAAGCCATGTGTGATTTTAGGATTGGATTGGATCGGATTTGGAATTGAAATTGTCACTTGGTACGGTTCATTTGTTGGTAGCATGGAGGATTAAGACCATGACTCCCAAGCCCACTAAGGGATAATTTATAACAAAGTTGTATGATGATCCCTAAGTGCGAGCTTAGCTAAAAGATCTATCACTTTAACTTCGGTTTCAAACACAGATGTTGTTTGAAAATTTTTTTGTAATAAAAAACTTCAAATATTTCACGAAATCTAAATCTCACAAAATAATCCTATAAAACCAAACGTCGTTAAATAATAACCCAATGAGGTTATTTTATTTTGAAGTGATATCGCATGACAAATTCTTGTAAAAATAAAATATGTTTTTTTTTTTCAACTTGAGAAAAGAACACATGGTTTAATTATTTTGAGGTGTTGATGTTTAGATATCGTCCATTTATTTTTATAAAATTCAAGTGTATGATTACACAAGTTTTATATGTATTAAAACTAGAGTTTTGTGGGCAATGATTGGTTGGAAATTGTTATTTAATCATGTTTGTAGGCATCCTAAAAGTTACATAACAACCATTTTTCCTTTATATAATTCTATATTGCAAAAGTTAACCGAAAAGAGAAAGTCGGTAAAAGATAATTCATGATATAAAACCGTATGAGTTAATGGTGAAAAATTATAAATAAATAATGTTAAAAATAAACTTTGAAATATGAATTTTACATTTAAAAATTGTTATATATATATGCTAGAAGGGTACTCGTACAATGTAGCGAAATACATCTCACTCTTATTGTTTTTTTTTAATCGATGTTATAATAAGGTTTCTATGGTGTTGCAAAAAGCGTTAATGTTTATTTTTAAATAAAATATAAATATTATGATAAAAAATAAAAAAAAAATCTTGATATTAATACCAAACTAACTATTTAAAATTTCTTCTTTTTTATTTTTGGGTTTAATAATATAATTTTTTTATAAAAATAATAATTAAGTATTTTGTTAGAACTCATTGATTATTCTAATTATATTTTAAATTTTTTATATTTAAAATGAGATGTTTATCATATATTTGATAATGTTTATCTACAGTTAGTTACATGAATTCAAACATGAAGCTTTAATAAGTTGAACAGATTCATCGATATTGAATCAATCGAACGCACTTCTAACACCTGTTCCACTTTTGGAAGAACGTACAATTTACTTGTAATATTGAAGTTTAAGTAAAATACATCAATAAACAGTATTTTATACATAAAAATGTTGTTAAGAATTTTTGCCAAATACTTTATAATATTGCATATATATAGTTTTTTTTCCTTGTAACAAAAACATTGCTGTGGGAGGGATTTTCACGAAACATACATCAAAAACTGAAACAATTTGAAATTTGTTTAGATAAAACCAAAGCATCATATACTTGCAGAATGAAGGAAATACTATGTGTTTATTAAGGTATTGGAAACTGATTAAGAAGGTGATATATATATATATTGAAATGAATTTTGATTAGAAACTACAAACATAAGGTTAATTAAGTGTTGATTTACTATTTATAGATAGATAGATATATAGTAATTTCAATTTGGTGGCTGATTAATTAATCAAGAAAGCCATATATAGCAATAATAATTAATAAGATGAACATGTGTAATCCCTTCGGATTATGCATCTCTACCTCTCTAATTAATCACTCTCTCTCTCTCTCTCTCTCTCTCTCTCTATATATATATATATATCTATGAAGCTATATATTCATCTTTTAGAAATAGAAACTGATGATCTTTTTTATCAACAAGTTAATAGGCTTCATTCCCTTAATTTTCGTCTGAAGTTTCTGGAGTTGGGTACTCGTTAAGGTCCGGGTTCAAACAAACCCGACCCGAGTATGATTCCGTCGACGGCGAGTGGTGGCCGTTTGGGCCGCCGTTCTGGTTCTGGAGGGCGTCCACCTTAGCTCCTACTTCCGTCGCCTTTTTTCGGATCGAAGCAGCAGATAGGTCGTGGAGGTATCCTTCATCTCCGATGGATTCTGGGAAATTGAGACGGGCAGAGGGGCCACGGAGATAGAAGACGGCGGTGTCGTAGGCACGGGCGGCGGCGATGGGGGAGGAGTAGGAACCGAGCCAGATACGTGAACGCTTGTTGGGTTCACGAATCTCAGCCACCCACTTTCCCCACTTCCTCATCCTTATCCCTCTGTAGGGTTTGTCGACGTGAAGAAGCTGGTTATTGCTTTTGGTATCCCTCTTCTTTCTCTTTTCACCGCTGGAGGTGGGTGAACATCCGCCGTCTGCTTCCATGTGTGGCGGTGGTGCAGGGCGGCGTTGACGGGAGGAGAGGGATCGATGGTAATACTAATATGAATCTAGAAAGAAAAGCATGAGCTTTTATATGAGAAAACCTACAAATGAGATTTATATACAAAGATATCCTTTTTCTTTATTGAAAATAAATATACTTGTAATAATATCAATAACCATACAATTTGACTTCTTGGAAAATGGGAGGAACGTATCAATAAATGTTTAGATACCAAGTTTCGAAAATACTTTTAATGGTTACATTCTTTTAAAAAAAATATTATTAAGGGGTTGTTTATTAAATGCTTATTTGGGTAAGTGCTTATCAAGTTACATTTTCTTACTGGATGAATATGACAAGGACCAAGAATCTTACCTAATAATAACAAAGTCACGAACTGAGAGTCTTTACCCGGTAAGTGATGGAGACGACTCTTACCATGATTAGCACTTACCGGGTAAATTATTACATACGATGTCATTTGGTAGACTAAAATCTTACCCGATAAGTAAATGATAGTGTTAAATTTTGTCGATAAATGCTTATCAGGTAAGTGTTTGATAAACGGCTCCTACGTATATGTTTATTGGTAATTATTATAAGGGAAAAGTACAATAAAAACCAATGGACTTTCTTGTTTGGAATGATTAAGTCCTTAGACTTTTTTTTGGAACAAATAAGTCCTTGGACATTCCAAAACATGTTAAATAAGTGCTTGAACAATTTTTTGGAACAAATAAGTCCTTCGACATTCCAAAATATGTTAAATAAGTCCTTGGACAATTTTTGGAACAAATAAGTTATTGGACATTCCAAAAAATGTTAAATAACTCATTGGACAATTTTTGAAACAAATAAGTCCTTGAACAATCCAAAACATGTTAAATAACTTCTTGAACTTTTATAAAACATGTTGGATACATTCTTATGACTTGTACAACTAGTTAAAGTGTAAAATAGTGAAAAAAATCTCGAAAAAAACCCAATGAACATTCATATTTTGAAC
>NW_020200573.1:257032-261022 GCF_001531365.2 Cynara cardunculus var. scolymus | reverse complement strand
GTTCCAAAAATTGTCCAAGGAGTTATTTAACATTTTTTGGAATGTTCAAGGACTTATTTGTTTCCAAAAATTGTGCAAGGACTTATTTGTTTAAAAAAATTGTCCAAGGACTTATTTAACATGTTTTGGAATGTCCAAGGACTTATTTGTTCCAAAAAAAAGTCTAAGGACTTAATCATTTCAAACAAGAAAGTCTATTAATTTTTATTGTACTTTTTCCTTATTATAATATAATAATACTATTAATTTTAGTTTATAAAAGGCATCTCTAAAAGTTAATTTTCATAATTACTGGATATATACCGGTGCAATGTAATGTCTACCAGTTTCGTTTTTGAAGTTGAGAATTCTGTGTCTTTAATCATGGTTCATTCTTTGTTTTATTTCTTATCTCACGATTTTAATTTTATGGTTGTATATGGTTTTGAGATTATAATAAATTCGGGTTTGTAGGATACAACAAATGTCCGATTGTTCTAATGGAATACTTTATAAAAATTAAATTCATAGGATCTTATCTGAATATTTTAATAAGTTTACACGACGCTTTTGAACATCTTAACAATTTTTTTAGGACACTTATGAAATTAAGTGCCTATTAGCCCTTTGATATAACAAATATTTGAAAAAAAAACTCATAAAAAGTTTGTTAAGACGTCTAAAAGTGTTGTGTAAACTTATTACAACACTCTTAGATATGACATATGCGTGTATTATCCTATAAGCTTAGTTTCTATAAAGTAGTTTATTAGGACACTTAAACATTTTTGGTGTCTTATAAAGCCGATTTTGTTATAATGAGATAGTCAAAGATTAATCAATTTGATATATGTTTAATGTTGTATAATGCCATATTGTTAGGCCATATTTGGCAAACATAAATTTCTTTATAAGCTAACTTGTATTTTGGAATAATTTACATTTTTTAGTCCATGTTGTTTGTTAAACATTGTGATTTTCGTCTCTCTGGTTTAGAATCTGCGATTTTCATCCATCTGGTTTGTTATTCATTATCGTTTTTTGTCCTTCTAATTTACAATTTGTTTTGTTCCGGTCCTTGTCGTTTGCAATTCTTTACTATTTTGGCCGTTTGTATTTAAAAGATAAGAATTAATTCAGAGATGAAAATAACAATAAATTATAAACCATAGATACAAAAATCACAATTTCTAAATCACAAGTATGAAAATGGAAATTATTAGTAAACCACATAGACAAAAATTGTAATATGCTTTATGGAAGGGTAAAAGTTAGTTTATGTTTAGAGTTACGGATTTGGTCCCTGTGGTTTACACTTTCTATCCACAGTGATCCCAAAATCAAAATAAATACAGATTTAATACTCCTGGTTGACATTTTCGCACTCATTGAGTCCCTCTCACCAACGACCTACTAAATCCCTTCCTTAATGAAAGCACGTGCCCCTCACATGAGGGGCAATTTCATCCTTTTGGCTTTTCCCTCTCTTTTTAATGCATATCCAATGATTCATTTAACTCTTACCTCATTTTCTTCCTTCTCTCACCCGATTTCTTCTCCAACCTTCTTGAAAAAGACCAACATTTCACAAACGATGACTTGATGTCAATGTGGTGCAACTGGTATCATTAAAACTTCATGGAGGACAACAAATGTAGAACGACACTTCTACTGTTATTTAAGAATGGTAACAGTTTTTTTCATTTTCCCATTTTTGTGGTTTCCCCTAACTATTAGAATCCTTGATTTTGATTTTGAAAGGGAAGAAGTTGTGGATTCAATAGAGCAATGACTATAATTTATTGGTTATTGAAATCTATAATAACCCTTTCCTCTCTCTCAGTGATTTGATGATGATCCATTTTACCTTACGAAGTGTACTATCTTTGTATTTAGTTTCAGCGATCATCACTGAGTCTGTTTAGTAATCGCTGAACATGTATTGTAATTCCTTCAGAGGACCAATATCCTTCAGGAAGACAAAACTCACACCACAAAACCTTCAGCAATATCGAATATATAAGCTAAAGATAGAGACTAGCAAGTTCGTGATCTGGAGCGGTTTTCAGTGATAACAAGCCCGTCTACACAAGTGTGAAATCTACTCAAGATCGAGCGAACACTGAAGAAACCTCAGCGTTATTCCAGTGTCAACGTTTAGATGAATCTTGTTGAACAAGATTAGTTTTTGTCTTGTCTTTCTGCACATAAAGGAAAAACCCTTACCTTTTAAAGTAAAATACTGTACGGAGTCACTCTATTGTCTCCAAGCGTGCTTACCTACTTTATAAAAGACACTATTCATATATGGTCAAAAGCCTGTATATCTACAACAAAGGACAAACTCACCTCTTAAAGCTTGCCACGTGCTTTTGTACCATTTGGCTTGCATTTAAAGCAATGGGTATAAATAGCTGAGAAGTTCTCTTTTCCCAGCAAGTCTTCGTCTTCTCTAGCTAAAGACTTCCATTATAACAAGTGAAGAGCACAAGACCTTCTTAACTATTTCTTTTAATAACTCTTTTCTTTATTGCTATCTGTAACTTGTGTGTATCTTTGATTGTTTAGATAAGTTCTGTATCATATCTCTTCCGCAAACAATTTGTAAAAATCTATATTGATCTTCTTTATCAATATAAGTTTTTTAAAAGTGAAAGCTGCTGTGTTTGTATTCATCCCTCATTCTACAAATTGTTACCTATAAACTCTTGTAGATCCGGCTGAGACCAACAAGTGATATCAGAGCACTGTTTATTTTAGTGTTGTATTGTTGTTTTATTATCTCTTTTTTCTAAGATAATTTATTTACCTTTCAAATGACTTTGCAAAACTGTTGATCCTAGCCGGATCTACAAGAGTTATAAGTAATCAGTTTGTAGAAGGGGGGGGGGGATGAATACAAACACAGAAACTTTCACTTTTAAAATTTGTATATTGATAAAGAAGATCAATACAAATTTTACAGATTGTTTGTGGAAGAGATAGGGTAAATAAACTTATCTGAATAATCTAAGGATACACACTATTACAAAGATTTCCTGTAAGAAATAAAGACTTATAAAAGTGTTCTTCACTTGTTCAAAGTGGTTCTTTCTCTTTAGAGAGAGAGAGAGAGAGTAGTGAGAGAAATAAGTTCTTAGGTAAGTTTCTTAGAGAGTAAGATATAAGAAGTGATAACTGAGCGGAGAGTAAATCAGAAGGTACAGAACACGTGTCAAGCTTTTGGAGGAAAGCTTGTCCTTTGCTACAGTGAATAGTCCTATCGTTGTTCATGAGAAGTCATCTTTTCATAAAGTAGGTAAGCACAATAGAGTCAGTTGAGTGGCTCCGTACTATACTATACTCTAGAAAAGGTATGGGTTTTTCTTACTCTTTTTAGGCCACCTTACATCTTCAAAGGTTTGTCTTTATTTTTCATATCGTGGATTATTCTTTAGTTTGAAATTTGGATGCTTGACGCTAAGTAGTCGCTTGTCGTGAGTAAGCTTCTTTTGAAACATGATATCATCCTCCTATCACATGTGTGCAAGTATCCTTGCTCTAACATCTTCAAAGGTTTCAGCTGCATATTTGGTTAAATCCAAATATAATTGCGACTCTTCCTCTAGTCTTCTTTTGCAGGCATCGATTGCTGCTTTCTGTCGCAATTACGTATATTAATCATCTCATAATTCAAATGATTATAATAACTACACACAGATTCACCGAGTTTTTGAGTAACCTATTACATGTTACTGGTTTGTTTCTGTTGGGTTACGGGATCTCAAGCACAACGAAAAATAAAACCGTCACCCTCCAAGGACCCATACGAACCAGAATAAATCGGGTGTTTCGAAATTATACCACACAGTTAGCGAGACTTTGAATCACAGCAACAAACAAAGCTTGATGCCTCCACGGTATCCACGTGAACAATCCGAATCCTTTGCCTTCTCGTGATGCTAGTCACGGTTTCAAAACTTAGAAAAGAAAAGGGAGCATATTGTTGTAGGTGGTTTTTAGGAGAGAAAA
>NW_020200573.1:254602-255979 GCF_001531365.2 Cynara cardunculus var. scolymus | reverse complement strand
AACTCAAAGTTACAATCATCATATGATTGGTTTTTGGGCATTCACTAACAATCTCCYACTTKCACTAAAGCCAATCATTCATGCATCGTATACCAATGGATCTACAGTGGCCTTCATGCTTCTGCTATGTTAACGGTTTGGTTAGTGGATCAGCAACATTGCTTTCGGTTGACACTCTACTTATAATAACATCGCCTTTTTCAATAATATCTCTAATGAGATGATATCTTCTAAGAATATGTTTGGATCTTTGGTGAGATCTAGGTTCCTTGGCTTGAGCTATAGCTCCATTGTTGTGACATAACAACTCCAAAGAACTATCACTACTAGGAACAACTCCAAGTTGAGAAATAAATTTCTTGATCCAAACGGCTTCCTTGGCTGCATCTGATGCTGCGATGTACTCAGCTTCTGTTGTAGAATCAGCTACTGTTGCTTGTTTGGAACTCTTCCAACTCACAGCACCACCATTAAGGCAAAACAAAAAACCCGATTGTGATCGAAAATCATCTTTATCTGTTTGGAAACTTGCATCAGTGTAACCCTTTACACTCAACTCTTCTTCACCGCCATAAACCAAGAATGAATCCTTTGTTCTTCTCAAGTACTTTAGGATATTCTTGACGGCAATCCAATGACCATCTCCTGGATTAGATTGGTATCTACTCGTCATGCTCAAAGCATACGATATATCAGGTCGAGTGCATATCATGTCATACATGATAGATCCAATTGCTTAAGCATATGGAATCTTACTCATTCGTTCACTCTCTTGAGATGTAGTAGGAYACTGCGTCTTAGAAAGTGATATGCCATGAGACATAGGTAAGAACCCTTTCTTGCTATTAGACATGTTGAACCTTTTCAATACTTAGTCTATATATGTACTCTGACTTAAGCCAAGTAATTTCCGCGATCTATCTCTATAGATCCGAATAACTAACACATAGACAGCTTCACCCAAGTCTTTCATTAAAAAGCATTTTCCTAACCAAGCCTTTACAGACTCAAGTGTTGGAATATCATTTCCAATGAGTAGTATATCATCTACATACAATAAAAGAAATGATACGGTGCTCCCACTAATCMTTTTGTAGACACAAGGTTCATCCTCATTTTTCAAGAAACCAAACTTTTTGATTGCTTCATCAAAATGATGGTTCCAACTCCTTGAAGCTTGCTTCAATCCGTAAATAGATCGTTGCAACTTGCATACCTTATGAGATTTTTCATGAGTGACAAAACCTTCAGGTTATATCATATATACATCCTCAAGTAAATTTCCAATAAGGAAAGCTGTTTTGACATCCATTTGCCAAATCTCATAATCGTGATATGCTGCAATAGCTAGTAAAATTCTAATAGACTTAATCATTG
>NW_020200573.1:251765-253297 GCF_001531365.2 Cynara cardunculus var. scolymus | reverse complement strand
ATAAATCGGATTATCCATATTAAGAACATAAAGACCATTAATCAAACTTGCATCACCATAATATATATTACCAAAAGAGAATGAACAACATTTGTTCCTAATATTAAAGGTAAAACCTTTCMTGTCTAAACAAGATACATAAATCAAATTTCTAGAAATAGATGGTACGCAATAACAATCATCGAGTTCTAATATTAATCCGGTCGGTAAAGTTAACAAAATAGATCCTACGGCTACAGCTGCAACCTTTGCCCCATTTCCAATGCGCAGATCAACTTCACCTTTGTTCAACCTTCTAGTCCTTTTTAGTTCCTGCATGTTTCTATAAATGTGAGAACCATATCCTGTATCTAATACCCATGATGTATAAGAAGTAGAAAGATTAGCTTCTATCACATAGATACCAGAAGTGGATGTTACATTTCCTTTCTTCTTTTCCTGAAGGTAGAGAGGACAATTCCTCTTCCAATGCCCGGGTTTGTTGCAGTGAAAGCACTCACCCTCCTTAGGTACAGTTACCTTAGGTTTCTTAATGCTTCCTTTTGGCTTCAAAGATTTAGAAGTGGGTTTGGCAATGGAATTTACCTTGCCTCTCCATTTCTTATCCTTACGAACCGTCAAAATGGTGGATTTGTTCTTTGCAAGTTCTTGCTTAGCAGTTCGTAACATGTTGAGCAATTCTGGAAGGGTTTTGTCAAAGTCATGCATGTTGTAGTTCATCACAAATTGACTGTAGCTATTKGGCAACGATTGTAAAACTACATCAATGGCTAACTCCTTTCGTAAAGAGAAACCTAATCCTTCAAGGCGTCCAATATGCCCAATCATTTTAAACATATGAGTACCAACGGGACTACCTTCAGACATTCTACAACGGAACAATTCCTTGGATGTTTCATACCTCTCATGTCTAGCTTGCTCTTGGAATAACAATTTTAGGTGTTCGATCATATCGAACCCCCCCATGTTTTCATGTTGTTTCTGAAGATCAGGTTCCATGGTTATTAGCATTAGACATGAGACGTCCAAAGCATCCTCATCATGTTTTTTAAAAGTGTCCCTTTCAGTTCTCGGAGCACTGGAATTAGGCTCTTCAAGGATTTGTTGCTCCAAGACATACAGTTTCTTTTCAGCTTTGAGGACAATTCTCAAATTACGATACCAATTGATGAAATTTTTTCCATAAAGTTTTTCTTTCTCAAGAATCGATCATAAAGTGTTTTTGTTTCCATTGTTGGTTTGTGCCATTGGCAATCTACAATAGAAAAGTAGAGTTCTTAGTGTCATGAAATTATTATTGTTTAATAAGGACTTTCATCAAACAAGCTCCCACTATTTTAATCAAAACAACAACCCTCTTTTATTGTTTCGAAAAACGTTACAAGTTTTCTAGTGGGCCAAGATCCATATTTTCATTATCAATCAATTTAGCTTTAGCTAACCGATCAACCAATAATGATTTAGGTAAGCAACAACATTACTAATTACATCTCTATGTAACTCTTGGATAGTTGAGTAAACAACTTTTATTT
>NW_020200573.1:198898-250640 GCF_001531365.2 Cynara cardunculus var. scolymus | reverse complement strand
AAGTCAAACCCGTAGTGGGTTCGATTTTCAAATAGCATTGCGACACTGTCGTAAACAATAAAAAATCATACGAAGTCGAAATGATGCGATTCAAAAAGCTGTGGAAAGCTGACAGAAATATCTAGGTTTTTCATGTTTAAAGATTTTCGAGATTCAGAACATTTCTAGGACAAAAAAATCAAAATATTTACGAAACAAAAACATACAGCAGTAAAAACAGTTTTTAATATAGCATGTATGTCACAAAAACCGATCTAGAGGTTCGTAAGTCGCTCTGATACCACTGTTAGGTTACGGGATCTCAAGCACAGCGGAAAATAAAATCGTAACCCTCCAAGGACCCATACGAACCGGAATAAATCGGGTGTTTTGAAATTATACCTCACAGTTAACGAGACTTTGAATTACAGCAACAAACAAAGCTTGATGCCTCCACGGTATCCACGCGAACAATCCGAATCCTTTGCCTTCTCGTGATGCTAGTCACAATTTCAAAACTTAGAAAGAAAAGGGAGCATATTGTTGTAGGTGGTTTTTAGGATAGAAAATTGCAAGACTAAAAACTCACTAGCATAAAAAATGTCATACATTTTATATGGACATGAGATGTATGGCCTAACTATCACCATACCTCCACCATGCCTCCACCATGCTTGAGTGTAAGACAATCATACACCATCACTCTCTTACAAAGCCATCCCTAGTCATCTTTATTTATGTCCAACATAAATAATATCTGATTTTATTTAATCAGATTAAATCGATACAAATCAGATATGATAATTAAACATTTTAATTATTGAAACTCCTTATTCGAATATGTTCAAAGTGTGTGACCCAATGGGTTCTCGACATGTTGGCAATAAATATAAATCTCATATTTATAGTTATAAACGATGAGCGGTATCTAGCAATACATCACCGTTACCCAAATAACGAGTGTTAGTGATATAACAAATTATCGGTTTGTAGTCAATTTAGTTTTACATATTTAATTCTTTTGTCCTTGATGTCCAGATTGAACACGAGACAWTGAATGTGTCATTCTCGTTATGTCCAATCTCTAGTTTCTTGATTCTCTAATATACTAATAAATAATAGATAATGATATCTCATATCAATTATCTAAGCATGCATGCATTTCTWTAGTATATATTTATCAAGGGGCCCAGAGACATCACTCACGTCATAAGGAGGGACAAATCTTATCTCGATACATGCTAATTCTATTATGTGATATGAAACATACCCAACTATCATTCTGTCACCCAGTTATGGAATGATTAGAATAAATGTCAAAATACATTACTCACACATAACAAACTCCATGTTCTCAAGTCAAAGAATTACGTGTACATTGACCATATGAGAAACACTTATGACACTCACATGACATCCAATGAAGTGTTCTCATAACGAGTCACGTCCGATACACAAAGTCTCCATTTTGTACCCATATGCAGATTCGATATCTCTATATGAATCCCTACATATGCTAGTCATTATCATATTACTTCAACCTTAAACCCGGAATAATATTTAACTAGGGACATTTAGAATACATTATTYTAAGGTTATTTATYATGAATAATTAAAACACAGAATATAATATAGACATAATAAAATGGGCAATGCCTTTATATTTATCAATTTCATGAAAACAACTCAAAGTTACAATCATCATATGATTGGTTTTTGGGCATTCACTAACAGTTTCTCCATTTTTACTAGTTTCAAATTGTTGGAAAATTTGGTTAACCAAGTCGGTGAAAGAATTTATTGACTTGGTTTTCAATTTGATAAGCCACTAGACTGCAACTTGTAGTAAGATTTGCCCCAAATAATTTCAAACCTCTTGGTTTTTCTGTTGGATAGAAGTAGATCACGTTAATTGTTTATAGTGAGAAACATGTTCAGGGTATGTGGGTGTAAAAGTAACATTATTATATTTCTTTGAAATGTCGACCAAAGTGTTAGCCTATATTCAAGTCACAATTTACAATTAGAGCAAGATCAAGATCACCTAAATGTATTAGAGAAGTAGGTTGTATATTAATATTCAAAGATTACAGAGTGTTCTTGATGATGTCTCACTGGTTATGTCTCAAAAAAGAATATCTCTCAAAGTTGCAAACTAACAAAACTAACAAGGGTATCTATTTATAACATTCTTGGAAAGCTATAAAATAGATTACAAAGCATGTAAAGACTACACTACGAAGTAATGTAAAACAACTTTAGTACAAGGACTTGAATACAAAAATATTATCTCAATAATCTCCCCCTTTGAATTCAAGTCCAGATCTTTAAATCTTCAGCTTTAGCAGCAATAATCTTTAAAAATCTTTCGGAAGCTTGACTTTGACATTTTAAGCACTTTGACATCTTCATATTTGTCTTTCACGACATTTGCACAATCTCCCCTTTGAGTAACAAAATCTCTTTCAGTACATGTCTTTCTTTAAACTTTCATAATCTTAATACACTCTCTCAGTCTTTAACAATCTTCCCCAAAGAACAATCTTTACTGATTCAAAATTATCTCCCTTTATCATTAGAAATATCTACTCCCCCTTGAGAAAACAATTTTTAGATAATCTCTCATTCATTTTTTTTCTCTCTTTTGAATTGTTAAGCTCCACTCCCCCTTTCCTAGAAATATCTCAGATGGATTCATTCATTTAATACACACTCCCCTTTATGATGTGATTGAAGATCATAAACATGATACCACAAAATGAGTGATCCAAGAAAGTTATGTCGTCAATTCATAGAGTTTTAAGCAAATCTTTTCAAATTTGCTTATTTATTCTCTTCAGAACATGATATGGGGAAAACCAGATTCAACTTATGAACCCGTTTTCAATCTTTTATAAAAAGCTTGGTCTGTGAATACAACAAATATATTCAATACAACAAATGTATATGGAATATGAGACTTTTTAACGTTCATCTCACTAGGACTTCTATTCAATCATTGATAGCTTCAGAAAGCGTATCTATGAATCTTAGGATAAAATAACAGATATTCTATAAAATTTGTGCAGTGTAGAAAAGATAAAGCAACTAATGCTTCAAAATAAGCTCAAATTGATAAAAAGCTCAAATTTGTGCAGTGAACTACACAAATTTATCAAAATCGATTTGTGATAAAAAAGACTTGAAGGGGGACATATATCCTTCTTCTACAATATCAATCATCTCTAAATGAGAAATCAATAGATTATGAGCAGTGTGCCCCAAGTGTTATTGAAACAATCATCTTTTAAGAGATAATTAAGTAGTTGATAGGGTATTAAACAAAAGTTGTCCTAGTCTTTGCCTTTTTCAATATTAGTCTCAAAAGAATTGTGAACTAATAGATTATATGGTTGCCCAGATTATAATAGTTAGATCAAGATTTTGTTATTCTCTTAATCCTTTACACAACTCTCATCTAATTTTTTTCCAACTCACATTAATTACCCATCTCTTTTACATTTCATCTCGGCACACATACCTATTTTTAGTTAAGCTCACCTCTCAGTATGGTTGTCCTCTTGGGTAGGACTATCGGTTCTGATAGTCCATAGAGATTTGTCTGATAAGCACTCAGTCCCACCTAAGAATTTACAAGTAAGCTCAATGAAAATATATGCGGTTAATATCATATAACTTGATCACAAGAGTTTGATCAAAGATATATATTGCAGTTAAGCACACGATGAATATGCAAAGAATTATTCAAACAACAAATTGTAGAGAAAGAAATGAAGTGTTTATCAAAGATATCGATGAAGAATTATTTTCAATAAAACGAGTGTATTATCACCAAAAATTGAAGATGTGATAATAATAATTTGAAGATCAGCTGAATCAGATGTTAGAATTATGTAAGAAGAGAAAATACACAAGTATTGACTCGATGAAACACCTGATCAGAGAATGTACTCGTTATAGACATAATTTAAATGAAAATCATTTAAATCCTCAATTCTTAAAATCATAAAATCATTTTGAGATCAAAGAAGTGGTTTGAACATTTAAGAAAATATTTTGATACATCTAGAAGTTGTCATTCTTCTAAGCATATGAAGATTAAGGATAGAAAAATATACCTGAGTTTCAGATCAAATCAGAATAAATATTCGATGTGCTCCCTCTTGACAATACGACTTTCAGTCTCACAGAAGTCGTTAGTAATTGACAGTTAAGAATATTAAAAGACTCAGACTCCGCCTCAACATGTTGATCAAATTTTCATACAGAGAGATTTAACATTCCAAGATTGCTTACTAAAAATGAAAACCATTTCTCATCAAGTGGTTTTGTGAAAAGATCAGCAAGTTGGAAATCTGTTTGTACAAAATGCATTTCAATTGATCATTTTTCAACATGGTCTTTGATAAAGTGATACTTGATATTGATGTGTTTAGTCTTAGAATGTTGAACTGGATTAGCGGTTATAGCGATCGCGCTTTTTGAATCACAGTTGATAGGGACTCTGTTGAATGTATAGTTGTAGTCTAGTAGTTGTGTCTTTATCGAAAGAACCCGTGAACAAAAACTTGCTGCTGCAACGCATTCTGCCTCTACAGTAGAAGTTGAAACACTATTCTACTTCTTAGAAGTCCAACTGACTAGCTTGTCACCTAAGAATTGACATGATTTAGATGTGCTCTTTCTGTCCAGCTTACAACCTGCATGATCAGAATCTGTGAAAAGAGTTAGCACAAAATCAAAATCTTTCGGATACCAAGGGCCCAAATTTGGTGTGCCTTTGAGACATCTTAAGATTCTTTTGAGCGCAACAAGGTGTGACTCTTTAGCGTTAGCCTGATATCTTTCATAAAAGCATGTTGCAAACATAATATCTTATCTACTTGACGATAAATATAATAAAGATCCAATCAAGGCACGATAATTTTGTTGATCCAGAGATTTTCAGGATAAAACTCCATCTAATAAAGTTCCAGTAGCCATGGGTGTCTTTATAGAGAAACAACCAAACATGTTAAACTTTTTCAAAATATCTTTGACATATTTTGATTGATTAATGAATATGCTTTCAGGGAGTTGTTTTACTTGAAGACCAGGGAAAAAATTTAACTCACCATCATAATCATTTGAAATTTAGAATGCATAATATCTGAAAAGTTCTTGCAAAATTTAGGATTTGTAAAACCAAAAATAATGTCATCAACATAAATTTGTATCAAGATCAGATGCTTACCTTTCTTTTTCAAGAATAACGTAGTCTCGATCGTACCTTTCTTAAAACTGGATTTAACAGATATTGTGTTAAAGTATCATACCATGACTAGGTGCTTGTTTAAGACCGTGAAACGCCTTGTCTAGCACATAAACATGATATGGCTTTTTCATGATCTACAAAGCATTCTGGCTGACTCACGTACACCTCTTCATGGAGAATTCCATTCAGAAATGCAGACTTCAAGTCCATTTGGTATATCTTGAAGTTCTTGTGAGCCGCGTAAGCTAGGAATATTCTAATAGCCTTAATGCGAGGGACTAGAGCAAAGGTCTCATCATAATCAATGCCTTCTTGTTGACAGTAGCCTTTTACGACCAGCATGGATTTGTTTCTGACAACAATTCCCATTTCGTCCTTCTCTTTTTGGAAAATCCATTTTGTACCGATTATGGATTTGTCTTTTGGTTTCGGCATGAGTCTCCAAACTTGGTTTCTTTCAAACTCTCGAAGTTCATCTTGCATAGCATTAATCCATTCTGGATCTTGCAATCTTTAGATGGATTCTTTGGCTCTATATCACTAAGAAAGTTTACGAATAGATACTCGTTCATGGTTGTAGATTGCGTTTTCACTCTTGAACTCACATTACCAATTATTTATGTCGGGGGATGATCTATAGTCCAGTTTTGTATACATGGTAAGGGTAGAACAGTGTTACGTTTTTCTGATCATCATACTCGTCAATTACAACTTGTATTTCAACTTGTACTTCAAAGTGTTCAGCTTCATCAGTAGGCAGAGAAGACTCAGATTGAACAACATTGAGTTGAACAATTTCAGGTTGAGTCTATGCTTCAACTTGAATAGTCTCAGTTTTAGTAACTTCTGGTTGAACAACTTCAAGTTGAACATTTGTTGATGTTGAACAACCAACTTCAGATGGTCCGGAAAGTTGATTAACTTGCGGAATCGAGACCACTGATTCATTAATGTTAGGTGTATCCGAATTTTCAAATTCTGTAAAAACATCCCAAGTTAAGTCAAATGCATCTTTAAACAATGAATTTAAACTTGATTTAACAGTAGAGTTTAACGTTAGGCTTGTGTTTGTTGATTATCTTATAAGCAAATTTATTTAATCTTTTGACAATAATCGTGGGATTTTGTATGAAACATGCAGTAGATACAGCTTCAGCCCACAGATAAAAAGGTAAGCCAAAGTATGCAAGCATTGTGCGAGCAACTTCAACCAAAGTCCAGTTTCTTCTTTCAACAACTTCATTCTATTGCAGAGTTCGAGCGGTAGAAAAAATGTAAGAAATCCCAACAGAGTAAGGAAAATTTTGAAGGGTCTCATTTTTGAACTCCGTGCCATTGTCACTTCGAATTTTATGCATAGGAAGTTGTAGAAGAACTTGAATGCGCTTTATAAATGCGATAATCATCTCCGACGCATCATATTTGGCTCTTAGAAACTTCGGCCACGTATATCTGGAATATTCATCGATCATTAACAAAATATACTTTTTGCCTCCTAAAGATTTAGTCTGTATTGGCCCATACAGATCCATATGTATCATTTCGAGCGTAGATTTACAAGAAGCTCCAGTCTTGGCCTTATGGGAACTTCTAGTCATCTTTCCCATTTCGCACGCTGAGCATAGTGAATCCTTATCAAATCTAAGTTCTGGTAGACAAATGATGATATTTCTGCTAATGAGTTTGTTGATATCATTGAAATTTTGATGAGATAATTTAGGATGCCATATCCAACTATCTTCTTTTGTTGCCTTTGAGATGAAACATATATGCTGAGATGCAGTTAGAATTGAGAAGTTCACTGCATACGTATTACCATAGCGTTCAGCTCGAATAACTTCAATTCCGTCTGAATCGATGATACCTACGAAGAATTAGACATTAAATTCGTTGTCTCAGAAATGGCTTATAGTGAACAGATTATGCTCCAATCGTTTGACATAGAATACTTTTTTGATAGTTAGAGTGCCATTGGACAGTGTGCCATATCTTCTCACATAACCCTTCTCTTTGTTGCCGAAAGTGACTGTTCCACCAGGCTTTTCTTTAAACTCGGATAGAAAGTTCCTGTGTCTAGTCATATGTCTCGAGCATCCAGAGTCTATGTACCCCACATGCCAGTCTTGTAAAAACAATCAGTCCATTTTAGGTACCCATTTCATCATGGGTCATTTTGGGTTAGAAATCAGGTTAGTAGATACAGATTTTATACGCCATTCATATTCTTGTTTGGGAACCTATTTCCAAACAAATTTAACATCGACAAAATATGGTTCCTTTTTGTGAAACTTTTTCAAAGAAAAAGTTTTCTTTTGAGGACTTCTCTTATTAGCACCTGAACCATTTGCAACTTTTGATTTATGTGAAATATCTGATTGAGATTTAGAATCCTTGGATCTGATATGTTTTTTGCATTTGGCATTTATGGCGAAGGAATTTCAACCATAATTGTTAGCAATTTTAAAGTGTAAGTAAAAAGGCTCTTGCTCAGGTCAAGAGGAATTAAAGTCTAGAAGCAGTCTGAACCAGAGCTCAGATACAGAGCTCGGACATAGAGGAAGTCAAGACCGAAGTCGCACGCCAACGATGCCAAGTACTTGGGATGCAGAACCCGAGTCCCAGACACATAGCCTCTCGTTCTCAAACTGCGCCCGTCTATAAGAAGGTTCCCCATTTTGTCTCTAATCACAAGTGGCCCAGTCCCCTTGGAACACGTTTGCAGAAACGGTTACTACACTAAAGACACGTGGAGGCAACACACTGGTGGACGCGTTGACTTTCCAAAGATTCGATTTCTGGAAGATGCCTTTTCTGGAAACACCTATAAAAGATAATTCCTCTAAGGGTATCATAATGAATTTGAAGACATGCTCCTAGCTAAAATTGAGAGAGATATTATAGCACTTGTGAGAAATAGCTTTTGAAAAATTTTCATATCACACATTAATATATGTTCTTGGTGTAATTGATTATTCTCATCGGCATTGAAATATAACTGGCTTGAGAACTTCCCCAAAGGAAATTAGTTCTTCATTACTGTGTTATTTTCATTTCTTATTAACCAAACTAGTATTTTTGCTGTTAAATTCTGCTCACTTGTTGACTTAAGCATTTCGCTTGAGTATTTGGGATCTGGTTCCTACAATTGGTATCAGAGCCTCCTTATCAATCTATTGTTTAGTTGGATCCAATCTGTTTAGGATTATCCGTCATTCACTTTGTTATTTTCTTCTTTGAGATCGTGGTTTATTCCAGATCTCTATTTTCTTAGTTTATGCAATTTAATGCTATCCTTCTGAAAATATGTAGATCGCATTCATATCTTTGAAGATTAGTGTATTTTGAACTATTTCTCCAAGTTGCATTTTGTTAAATTCCCGCAATCTGGATTTGGTCAAATTGCATTTGGTCAAATTCCCAAGAGTCCTGCCATTCTTACCACTGCTAAAATTCCCGCAATCTGGATCCCTAATGAAGTATTGGGATGACGAGGATAAAAGGAGAATCAAAATTGATCAAAAATCCAAAAGGGTGTTGATCATGGCGATTCCCAATGAGATTTTCCAATCCCTTGATGCTTGTGAATCTGCCAAGGATTTGTGGGATCAGCTTGCAAATCAGCTTGAAGGTGGAATTAAGATGAGGAAGAATAGAAGTGCTCAATGCCTGAATGAGAATAACAACTTTCAAGCTCTTCTTGATAAGTCCCTAGAACAAACTTATCATAGGATCAACACATTGATCAACAAAAGTGTGACGTGGTTAGAATACAAGAAGAGAACAACATATTTTTCTTGAAAAGACTGAATGAAGAATGGGTAAACTTGTTTATCTCTCTCCATGCCAACCAAGACTTGGAGTAATGGACTCTGCATGACGTGTATGGGACATTGCAAGCTCAAGAGAAAGATGTGCAAAAGAAGAAGGGATCTCTAGGTGGTCCTCTGCCCTAGTCTCTGAATCTAAAGAGAACAACTCTGCAACGCCAACCAGAGAGAAGAAGAGCATAGAAAACAGAAGAAGAGTTAAGAAGGTGATGATTGTCGAGAGCAAAGAGGAAGGCAGAGCATCTAGCTCTGATGACTTTGATAATATTAGTGCCTTTGCACAATCCTTGGGTCTCATCACCATGGAATTTACCAGAAAGTTTGGGAGGAGAACTTTTGACAGAAGAGGCAGAGATGATCGGAGTGATAGGTTCAAGAAACATGTTTATGAGCCTAAGCATGCCCCTTCACAGATTGTGAAGAAGGAGGAAGAGCAACTAGAGAAGACCAAGCAAAGCGACAGGTGCTACAGATGTGGCATCCCTGGTCATTTTGCTGCAGAGTGTAAAGGCCCTCTGGTGAAAGATGGTATGTACTATAAGAGCAAGTACAAGTACAAGAGACCACAGAGGATTCTTATGGTTGAATAAAATAATTGGTTCTCTGACTCAACTTCTAAAGATGAGTCGCAAGCACACTTCTGCGGCATGGTCGTGGACAGTGAAGATGATGCATCTGCCTTTGACTCTCAAGTTTGCTCAACATCTGAATATGATCACACAGAGCTTGAACAAAACATAATTCTTTTATCAAAAGATTTTAAAAATGCCAACAGAAGCTCTAAAAAGAGAAAGAAAAGAGAAAAATGATTGATAAAGAAAATGAGTATATATAAAAGAGAAACAAAGCTTCTTTCTGAGGAGAAAGATGAGCTCTCTCTGGAAAACAAAAGAATTTATAAAAATCAAAACTTCCACAATGAATGTCTTTAAAATAGAGTGCGATGAACTTAAAAAGGCACTTGTTGAAAAGGACAAGAAGATTGCTGAAAAAGAGTGTGATAGACTTAACTCTCTAGCTCTTAAAAACTACTTTAAAAAGAAAAGAGAATTCTTGCACCAGAACTTTCAAAAGATAGAGCTCTTGATAAAAAAATATCAAGATGCTCAGCAAGTGCATGAAAAGATCAATTCTCAACAGGATACAACAGGTTTAGGATTTGAAGATCTAGACCCATTTACCAATAAGAAAAAATCACTCTTAGAATATGTATTTTGTTTTGGAAAGGAGCACAAACCAGATTTTCCAGCTCTACATGAATCATCTCCTTTCAAAAGACCAAAACTTGAAACCGGAGCTAGAGCAAGAAAACTAAAATTTAAAAACACCTCTTATGCTTTTATTAAAAGTTTGCCAAAAATCAAACAAGTTGATTTAAAAAGCATATAAAAGTAAGAGAAAGTTTTCTATTTTGGTAGCTTTGAGCAAAAGATTTTAAACCCCAATGCTGATGATTTCATTCCTGAACAGATTGAGATAAAGTTAAGAAGATTTTCTGAAAAGGATTTTATGAACACTCTGGATACAAGCTTAAAGATAGAATTCATAAAAAAGTGAGACAAATATTTGAGCAAGATCTGCTTGAAGCTCTGGATCAATGCTCTGTGTCTAATCAAAGTGAACTAGAGATAATCCCAAGCAAAATGATTAAATCAAATTCTTCATGCAAAAGGATGCAGATGGTTTTGATATATATATCCATGGAAATCTCAAAATTTGAATCAAATGAAAGAACTCTCTGATGAAGAAATTTTCAACATCAATGCAAATGAGTTTCTTCAATCTTGTAAAACACCACAAAATCTCAAAGAAAACTCCAAAATCCTAAGTCATAAACTAGACTTTCCCGATTCTGACTCTGAGTCAGAAGAGGACTTGGATACAGAGCATCATGAGACAGAGTTAGTGGTATTAGGACCAAAAGCTACAAAACTTCCTAATGGGATCCTTCTTAAATCTGTTCCAATTGCAGTATAAAGGAAAAAGATTCACATGTGCCCTGACTTCATGGATATGTGTTTGAAGGCCAAATCTTGCCTTGAGCTTGAAAAAGAGAAAAGGGCAAGAGAAAGCATGTTTAAAGCCTCTACTTCAAAATCTTCAAAGCCAATTTTTTGAAAGCCTATCAAATTTACACAGGAACAGAAAGGGAAATGGATCGCTAACGATAATCTTGATTCCTCTGTTTTAGTGAAACCTCTGAATGTCAAGAGGGATAAAAAGGGCCAAGGAATAGAACTAGAGAAGACAAAGGCCAATTTTCAAAAAATGAATCTGAACTAGATAGAAAGATTAATAGAACAACCAATGCTAGGATTGATTGTAAGAAAAGTCCCCAAAAGTTTATCAATCTAATGAAGCATTTTGTTATCTAAACTGTCTTCAAAATTTGTAAATGTCTCGCTGTTACTTCAATTGAAGTAACATTTCTTTGGACCTCAGTGCATGCTCTCTGAGTGAAATAAAAGAAATTTTTATAAGACCCAGAGGAATCAAACTTCCAAGGCCAAACCTAGAAAACCAACTACGACTTGAAAACCAGGTGCTAAAACAGAAACTCCTAAAGTAAAGAAAGAGCTCCCTAAGCCTAACGTCAAAGGACCCATTATGAAATGGGCACCTAAAAATCTCTAATTTGTTTTGCAAAAATAGCATATGCACATCTGGTACGTTGACTCTGGATGTTCAAGACAAATGACTGGTAACAAAGAGTTACTCTCCTCATTCAAAGACAAAACAGGAGGGAGTGTGACCTTTGAAGATTACAAGCAAGGACAAATAAAGGGATATGGGATGCTAAAGGAAGGTAATGTTTTTGTTTCGAAGGTTGCTTATGTGTCTGGGTTACAACATAATTTTCTCAACATAAGTCGACTCTGTGATTTTGGTTACAATGTCAACTTCAAAAAGAAGTATTGTTCAATGCTAATAGAATATGATCAAAAGATGCTCAAAACCGATCAAAAAGATAATCTATATATTTTGAACTTCACTCCCGCAGATGGTGCAGAGACGCTTTGTCTCATATGTAGAAAGAGTGAAGAGGCATGGCTCTAGCATCACAACTGTTTCATCTCAATTTATTCTTGAGAAGCTTGTCAAAAATGATTTGGTTATCGGAATACCAAGTGTAAAGTTCAAGAAAGATCATCTTTGTCTTGCATGTGAGATTGGTAAGCTCAAACGAGCCTCTCACAAGGCAAAGACTGATGTTTCATGCATCAAACCTCTATATATGCTTCATATGGATCTTTGTGGTCCTATCTCTGTTCAAAGCATGTCTAGTAAGAAGTATATCGTGTTGCTAATTGATGAATATTCATGATATACTTGGATTGATTTTGTAAGGCAGAAATCATATGTACCAGAGGTGTTGATCAAACTAATGAAGAAGATTTAAGTACTCTTGTAGAGCAAAGTTCAAAAGTTGAGAAGTGACAATGGTACTGTTGGTCCCAACCAAATGTACAAGAGTTTATATGTAACAATTTATAGAAGAGGGGGGAGGTGAATACAAAAACAACAACTTTTGCTTTTAGAAATCCTTTATTGATAAAGAAGATCAATACATAATTTTACTGATTGTTTGCAGAAAAGATAAGATACAAAACTTATCTAATCGATTAAAGAAACACAAGTTACATATAGCAAGAAAGAAAAAGACTTGCTAAAAGAAAAGATTAAGAAGTTCTTGTGCTCAGTGTCTTTCACAAAGTAGGTAAGCACACTTGGAGACAGTAGAGTGACTCCGTACAATACTCTACTTTGAAAGGTATGGGTTTGTCATTTGTGTGTAGAAGGACAAGATAAAAACTAATTTTGTTCAACAAGATTCATTTGATCGCTGGCACTGGAATAATGCTGAGGTTTCTTTATTGTTCACTGAATCTTGAGTAGATTTCACACTTGTGTAGACAAGCTTTGAAATCACTGAAAACCGCATTAGATCATGAAGTTGTTTGTCTCTATCTTTAGCTTTATCTTTGATATTGTTGAAGGTTCTGTGGTGTGAGTTTTGTCTTCTTGAAGAATACTTGTCTCTGAAATAATTACAATACATGTTCAGTGATCAACGAACAGACTCTGTGATGATTGTTGAAGCTGAATACATAGATAATACACTTTGTAAGATATTGTTAGGACCAAAATAGTCCTAAATATTATGAAAGTTTTATAAAGGCAATTACCTTGTATTGTATTGTAATATCATATATTTAAGCTTAAGGGCAATGGGCTTTACAATGTAAATGTCTTCTATAAATAGGTAACATGGGCTAGAATTTGGTAGTTGTTCATTTCTATTGTAATCAATGAGAGTCATGTAAGGAGATTGAGAAATTGTAGTTTACTGCTTTCCAATAATAGAATCTGGCTAGTTCTTCATGTTCTTCATGTTCTTCATGTTCTTCATCTCTCAATCTACTCTTTGATTTGATCTTGATTTGCTATTGATATGGGAATCACAATTGGTATCGGAGTAGAATGGATTCATCCTAACCGATACGATCATTCAAATCAGCAACAAATTCAAGTTATGTTTCTGTTTTGTTAATGGAAGGTACTCAAAACCTACTATCAAATTCCTGTTCGACTTTTTGGACTTAAAAGATCATAATTCACCTTAATCTTACCATTTTATTCAAATTAATGCTAAAGGAATAGCATTTTGGTGAATATGAACTTAATTGGATCATTAATTTTTCGTGTTATGTGTTAAATTTTGATGTTTTGATGATTTGATAGTCGAACTATGCTTCAACTGTTAAGATCTTTCCTCATCGCCTGATGAAGAAATTCATTGAGCGATAAAGTGGTGCTCATCGCCCAATGAAGATTCGAAGTATTGAGCGATAAAGTGTTCATCGGCCATATTATATTTCTTGATACCTTGGTGTTTTGAACTGTGTTGAGTGATAACATTTGGATTTGGATGATATTTTTGAAAGTTTTGATCGATAAAGTTTTCTCATCGCCCAAAGCTTGTTCGAAGACCAAGCTCATCATCCAGGTCATGTGCCTCAAAGTTTGTTATCCGCTTAATATGTTGAGCAACAAGGGTCCTCATCGCCCAATACACCAAGTGATGGAGTGTCTTGGTGGGCTATGACCTTACACTTACAGTTTGCCATGTTATTTTTTGTGCGATAAAGTGTTGTTCGATATGTTCACTCATCGCCCAAGGCTTCAAGCGATGACCCTTATATTGTGCGATGAAGTTGAAAGTTGGAGTATATTCGCCCAAGGGATGGGCGATAACATTGCTCATCACCCAAGGCTTGAGCGATAACCTTGTTTATCATCCAGGGCATGGGTGATAAGCTAAGGTTCATGCCTCTCCACCTAAGGCATGGGCATGAGCAGTCACTTATGCTCATCGCTCATCAAATGAGTACATGTTCTTCTACTCTAAGTGATTAAACCGTGGGCTTAATGGATTTTTTTGCCTGTTTACCATGTGCTTATTGATTAAGGTCATATTTTATCAATTTTCTTTTAAGAGCATCTTACAACAAATTTGCTTAACATTGACTTTTTAAGTCAAAGTTTGACTTTTTGGTCAACCATATTTATGATTAATCTTTAAAGACGGAATTGAAAAGATTTCAGAACTATTTGGATGGTTTCTGTATTTGATTTGACTAGCTAGAGTTTGAGTATCTGCAATCATTACTCTGGAGTTTTTCCACAAGAGGCTAGACCATTGAGTGTCTTCGCTCATTTCTTTTGACCTGATCAATCAGAGGTCTTGAATGTTTGTAATCAGTGTTATGCAGATTCTAGAATTTATCAGATCTTTGAATGTTATCAATCATTCTTCCAACCTAATCAATTAGATGTTTGAAAGTCTACAATGTTTTGATGTTATGGTTGTGATCTAAGAGTTCTGAGTGCCTTTAATCACTCTTTTGTGTGGGATATATGGATCTGGTTCTGGTTATTCAGTTTCCTGAAAGGTTAAAGGAAATCAGCTTATCTATCTGGTATGACTTGCTGTTCTTGTAGCTATATGCTTATTATTGATTCTTCTCTCTGGGTTTTTAATGTTAAAGGTATTTGCTTTGGTTCAAGAAAATGTTCTTACCCCAATTTGTGAGCTTACCAAGATCAAGCTCTTAATCTGAATGCCTAATCAACTCGTGGTTTGCTGAACGATTCTTTGTCATAAGACTATTTCAATGGAATGTCACGAGGCTTGCACATTTATCTATCCCATAGTTGGATGAATCTATTGCTTCCTGATTGGCGATGATTCTGTGGTTCAAGGTTGTGTTGAGTCCTCTGCAAATTTAGCTGTACTTTGTGCAATCAGTGGTGCTAAACTCAAATTGTATCTTATTTTAAAGTTGCAACTTACAAAGTAAGACTTATCTTCGGGGGAGGGGGGGGGAGGGCGGGGAGCTTGAAGATCTTATCATTACCGGGTACACCAAAGGTTTCTTAAAGAAAGCAGGGGGGAGAAGACTGGAAGTTTCAAGGGATGCTTGCTTTATAAAACTTTGGGGGGGGGGGGAGATTGTTAGGATCAAAATATTCCTAAATATTATGAAAGTTTTATAAAGGCAATTACCTTGTATTGTATTGTAATGTCATGTATTTAAGCTTAAGGGCAATGAGCTTTACAATGTAAATGTCTCCTATAAATAGATGACATGGGCTAGAACTTGCTAGTTGTTCATTTCTATTGTAATCAATGAGAGTCGTGTAAGGAGATTGAGATATTGTAGTTTATTTCTTTCCAATAATAGAATCTAGCCAGTTCTTCAGCTCTCAATCTATTTTTTGATTTGATCTTGATTTGCTGTTGATATCGGAATCACAATTGGTATCAGAGCATAATTGATTCATCCTAATCGATATGATCATTCAAATCAACAACAAATTCAAGTTATGTTTCTGTATTGTTAATGGAACAGTACTCAGAACCTTCTATCAACTTTCTGTTCGACTTTTTGGACTTAGAAGATCATAATTCACCTTGATCTTACTGTTTTAATCAAATAATGCTGAAGGAATAGCATTTTGGTGAATACAAACTTAATTGGATCATAAATTTTGGTGTTATGTGTTGAAGTTTTGATGATTTGATAGTCAAATTGGGCTTAAACTGTTAACATCTTTCGTTAAGCGATAAAATGGTGCTCATCGCCCAATGAAGATTCAAAGTATTGAGTGATAAAGTGTTCATCGGCCAAATTACGTTTCTTGGTAACTTGGTGTTTTGAACTGTGTTGAGCGAATAACATTTGGACTTGGATGATATTTTTGAAAGTTTTGAAAAATAAAGTGTTCTCATTGCCTAAAGCTTGTCCGGAGACTAAGCTCATCGTCCAAGTCATGTGCCTCAAAGTATGCTATCCATGCAATGTGCTGAGGGATAAGGGTCCTCATCGCCCAACACACCAAACGATGAAGTGTCTTGGTGGGCGATGACCTTACACTTACAATTTGCCTTGTTACTTTTTGTGTGATAAAGTGTTGTCCAATATGTTCACTCATCACCCATGGCTTCAAGCAATGACCCTTATGGGCAATAGGCTTTACTAGTATCTACACATCCAGACTACGTTTACTACCTCGACAAAGTGTTGTCCGATATATTCACTTATCGCCCAAGTCTCTACACATCCAGACTACGTTTACTACCTCAACAAAGCTCTGTATGTCCTTAAATAGGCACCCAGAGCTTGGTACGAATGTATCTCAACCTTTTTAAGCTTGAATGGCTTTGAGAAGGGTAAGATTGACCCAACCTTGTTCATCAAAAGGTACAAAGGTGAGATGCTACTAGTACAAATATATGTGGATGATATCATATGTGGTTCAACGAACCAGAGCTACTGTGACAAGTTCTCTAAGTTAATGAAGGGTGAGTTTGAAATGAGCATGATGTGAGAATTAACATTCTTCTTCCGTCTCCAAGTCAAACAAACGTAAAATGGGATTTTTATAAATCAAGCCAAGTATGTCTCTGACATCTTGAAGAAATACCACCTTCACAACTCATCATCTATGAGAACACCAATGGCCATGGGTACTAAGCTTGACACAAATCCATCTAGAAAACCGGTGGATGTCAAAAATTAGCGAGGCATGATTGCGTCACTTCTGTATCTCATGGCAAGTAGCCCAGATATTAAGTTTGCTACATGTTTATGTGCTAGATTTCAAGCCAATTCTAAAGAATCTCATCTTTCTGTTGTGAAAAGAATCTTTAGATACCTCAAAGAGACTTAATTCTTGGGTCTTTGGTATCCAAAACATTCTGGCTTTGATCTTATTGAATATAAACTTTAATAATACAAGGTGTAAGATTTATAGGAAGAGCACATCGGGAAGTTGTCAACTACTTGGAAACAAGTTAGTGAGTTGGACATCCAAGAAGCAGAACTGCGTGTCAACATCCACTACAGAAGCAGAATACGTTGCCGCAACAAGCTGTTGTTCCCAAGTAATATGGACGAAGACTCTACTCGAAGACTACGGTATAGAGTTTGATAAGATTCCCATTTTGTGTGACTCAAAGAGTGCAATCGTCATCACTGCAAACCCTATGCAACATTCAAAGACCATGCACATTGATGTTCGATACCACTACATCAAGGACCACGTAGAGAAAGATACAATCAAAATGCACTTTGTTTCTACAGATTACCAACTTGCTGATCTGTTCATAGAAGCTCTTGATGAAAAGAGATTCAATTTCTTAATCAGCAAACAGGGTATGCTCAACATGCAGTAATAATTCAGAGCCTATGTATGTACCACTCAGAGCCTCTATATTCATAATTGGCATATATTTGTTATGTTTGTTTTCATCATATAGAGCCTCTGCATGCACTATACAGAACCTCTGATCCATCTTGGTCATTATCTTTTCAATTTTGTTATACAAAGCCTCTGTATCTACCATACAGAGCCTCTGTACCTTGAACTATTATTTGATCATATCTTATCATTATTATTCAAGCATAGTTTAAGGGGGGAGGAAAGCCTTGTGCATCATTCAAGGGGGAGAGCTGGAAATCCATGACCCAGAGCCTCTGCATCATCGAGTTTATTCGCAAAGGTCAGAATCTGTGTCATACATCCACGTGTCTTTGGATCACTCGAAAGGTATGCTATCTATCTATCCTTCAAAAAAATTTGGTGCTTAAAAAACCTACTCTTGTTTTAAAACCTTTATGATTTGCCAGTTTAACTCTATTCCAAGGACCAGAGCCTATGTATAGTACATACAGAGCCTCTGTATCTAGGATTTTGTTATTTTGTATCATTCTCAACAAGAGTTTAGGATTTTCAACCCTTTTGGCAATACAAGGTGTTATTTTCGATCTAGAGGAACCCATATTTATATCTAGAGTACTTGTCCGTACAAGTAGTCCTCTGGTTGAAAAACATTTAGTATTTTTTTCAAATCTCAAAATTGGGAATGAGGTTATTTTAGAAAGTGACAGTCCTGTTATGCTAATTTTTCAAAAATGGAAATGCGGCTGATGTGTTAAAACTTGCAACTGTCAGACCACGTGTTCCTTTCTTATAGGATTTGCATAAAAACCTTTCAAAAATCATTGTTTGGGTTATTTTTGCACTCGAGTGCATGAAATCTTTTCCTATTTAAAGGATCAAAAACCCTAATTCCCATTTATGCTTTCAAAATACTCTCAAGGACCTTGTGCTCAAGAATAAATAATCTTCAGAACTGCAACTGCTTGCTCCCAAGAACAACATCATCCCCAGAACAAACCTGGAACTCGTCTTTCTAAACTTTTTAGTTTATTTATTCTCTTTTTATTGACAATGTCGACCTCATCCTTTTCTAGATCCGAATCAGACAACTCACGTAATGAGACAAGTACCTTGAAATCTAATGAAGGAACTAATGTCAACGTGATTCCCCTTCCTCTAAAACCAAATAATTACGCCATAAACTTAACACTGTCCAACTTTGATGAGAAATTTCATCCTGTTATTAACGTTCTTCACTACCACCTCCTAAATAGTGCTCTAACAAACCATGATGAGGGTGTTCTTGAAAAATATATCCAAGAAACAAACTTGTGAGTTCGATGAAGAGAGAAATGGAATAGTTGGTGAGTTCTTCATGCCCACCCTAAACCCAAAATGGCATATTCGAATTTCTAGGTCCCTGTTCTCCGTCATTCTCCGCATACCCACCAAAACAGACCTTGGCCTCCCACAATATGCCCCATACCAACAAGACATGAAATCATTGGATTTCTCATATTAATTGGTAATAATTGACCAATAAACTTCCCCTCACAGTTCAGATGATAATTCCTGCCTCCAATATGGAATGTACTATTCATGCTTGTAAATAGGGTTCTCACAGGGAAGATAGGGAGCATGGATATGTGCAACACGAACATATTCCAACTTATCTACAGGATCTATTTTGATCTTCCCTTGGATTACTCTTTGATTCTATACGCATAGAGGGCATATAGGCATGTGCTCGAGTTGCTTGAACCTGCGACTCGAACCCTCACACGCATAGGTCAAACAAGTGAAGAGGGTGAGCCAGAGGAGATGGTGTAGAGATAAAGGGGAAGAGGAAGAAGAGGGAAAACAGAGAGAGGAAAGAAACATAGAAGAGAGAAAAGGCATAGAAAAAGAAAGAAAGAGAGAGAAGAAAAGAAGAAGAAGAAAGAAAAGAAAAGAACAAGGAAAGAAAGAGAGAAAGTTGGGAGGGAGATGAGAGAGAGGGCTACACAGCCAAAGCAAGAGGGAGAACAACAGGAGAAAGAGGGAGAAGGAGAGCAGAGTTGAGCATCAAGATTCCCTAAGAGGCACTCATATTTATTTCCTTCCCCAAGTCCTAATGAAAGACAAACATCTAGCTCAGTTGGTCGAGCAACATAGGCTATTGAACAAGATGTTCACACCTCGAACCAAAACCAGCCAGATCAGCCAGAGAACGCATCTGTCCCTGGCCAACACAGCCAAAACGGAAGCCATGTCTCGGGGATTATCCTCTCAAAAGGGTGATACCTTTGAAAATGTAAGTGGTATGTCTCCTCATACCATGCCACCTGCACATACGGAGGAATGTGTTCCTTCTACACTAGCTAATATTCCCCAAGCTTGTTCAAAAAATTCATTTTTGGTGATAATACACTCGTTTGGAATCCAATTTGTTTTCAAAACTTATTGAAAATAATTCTTCATTGTTAAAATACTTCATAATTCTTTGAATACTAAATCTATAAATTTATTCTTATGGATCTTCTTTCATTTCTCCCTACATATATAATTTGTTGTTTTGATTACTTCTTATATATTCATCGTGTGCTTTATTACACTACATTTCTGATCAACCTATTACGATCAAGTTTTATGAGCTTAACTGAATAAATTTACATTGAACTTACAATGAAAAATTCTTAAGTGGGACTGAGTGCTTATCAAATAAACCTTTACAGACTATCAGAACCGATAGCCCTACCCAAGAGAACAACCATACTAAATGAGCTTGTCTGAAAATGAGTTTTGTGTGATGAGTTGAAAATGTAACAGAGAGTGGTAGTTGATGTGAGCTTAAAAAGAATTAAATGAGAGTTGTGCATAGGATTAAAAGAATATTGAAATCCCGATTCATCTACTATAATTCGGGCAAAGTGCATAATCTATTAGTTCTCAATTCTTTCTAGACTAATATTGAAAAAGGCAAAGCCCGAGCCATCTCTTGTTTAAAACTCCACCAACTACTCATTTATCTCTCAAAAGATAAGTGTTTCAATAACATTTGGGACACGCAACTCATGATCTATTGGTTTCTCATTTGGAGATATCTGATATTGAAAAAAAAATATATGTCCCCTCTTCAAATATTTTTTTTATCACAAACTAAGTCTGATAAATTTGTGTAATCCACATTGTTTATCTTATTGAGTTTATTTTGAAGCATTAGTTGCTTTATTATTTCTACATTGCACAAATTTTATAGAATATTTGTGATTTTATCTTAAAATTCATAAATACACTTTTTCAAGCTATCAACGATTGAATGAAAATCCTGGTGAAATGAACGTTAAAAAGTACATTTGCTGTAATGAATATATTTGTTATATTCACCGGCCAATATTTTTATAAAAGATTGGAAAGGGTTTCATAAGTTGAAACTAGAAATTTTTCCAAATTCTTGATCTAAAAAAATTAAATAAGCGAATTTGAAACAATTTGCTTAAAACTCCATGAATTGACGACATACTTTTCTAAATCATTCATTTCATGGTATGATGGTTATGCTTCTCATTCACATCATAAGGGGAGTAGTTATCAAATGATTGAGTCATTTATGAAGATAGGGGGAGTAAATACAAAATGAATGAAAAGTGTTGATTCTAGGGGTAGCAAAGAAAAATCAATGAAGGTTATTGTTGAAGATTCTTGTCAAACCGTGATTAAGGGGGAGTTACTGTTGCAAGACAGTAATTGTGAAGCTTATTTCTGATCTGTTTCAAATGGGAGATTGAGAGAAAATTGAAATTGATTGCAAAGAAAGATTACATGTTTTCTACAACGTTCAAGGGGAGTTTGTTTGAAAGAAAGGGGGAGATTGTTTAAAAGCTGAAAAGAAGATTTTATCAAATTTAGGGGGAGCTTACTAAATTTTGTAAATGATTAATATATGGGGAAGATTGTTCAAGTTTTTTCTTTGAAGAAGATTTTCAAAGATTGAGAAGGTTGTAAGAGTTCTGAAGTTTGAAGAAAGTTTTTCTAAAAGGGGAGATTGTTCAAAATCCTGAAAAAGGCAAATTTTGAAGACGTCAAATTTTTGATTGAATTCTAAAGATCGTTGCTGCTAAAGTTGAAGTTTTTAAAGATCTGAAGAATTAGCTGTTTTTAGACTTGAAATCCAAAGGGGGAGCTTGTTGAGTCTAAAAATGTTGTATTCAAGTCCTTGTGCTTAATGTGTTTTAATATGTTTTGTAGTATAAGTTTACAAGCTTTGTAGTTCGTTTGTTCCTCGTAATTGCTTGGTATAAATAGGGTGGTTTTTAGTTGTGGCAGCGGTTAACACATTTGCATATCCTGTATACGAGACATTGTGAGATCAGTGTGAGAGCTCAAGAACACCTTGTAAACATTTAAATAGCAATACACTTGCCGACATCTTTGATTCAATATGTGATCTTGATCTTGTATTGAATTGTGATATAGACTTAAATATGGGATCTACAATTGTATCAAAGCAGACAAATTGAATCTGTATTGGTTTTGGATCTAATTTGAAGCTGAATTTCTTGAATTTATGTTCCTAGTTTCCGTATTGATTTCGTATTCTTTTTTTGATCTTTTTGATCAAAATGGGTGACTTTGATTTGTTTTTGGTACAATTGATTGCTTTAAAACTATTTCTGCATTGATTTCAAACAAGTTTGTGTAAACGTTTTCAATCAATTTGGGATTTTTGAGTGTTTTTGGTGGATTTTGTTGTTCATTCTGTTCTAAGTGTTACTCATTGCCTGTTGAATGTTCATCGAGCGATAAGCATATTCTAATCGCTCATTGGATCTGCCTTTGAAATCTCAACTCCCAAGTGCCCTAATCGCTTAAGTGTTTTCATCGCCCGTATAACAGATTTCATCGCTCAAGTGATTAAGTGTGTTCATCGATCAAACTGTGATCTTCCTTGCTGAAGTTGTGATTTTTTTTGTCTAAGTGTTGAATTTTCATTGCACAAGTCATAGGAGATAAGGGTTATCATCGAACAAAGTCTTGCCCGATAAACCTTGATCAGATTGTATTGTGTGCTTCATCGCCCATAGAATTGAGCATAACACCCTCATCGCCCAATTGTGAGCGGATTGAGTATTGGCCGATAATCTTTCATCATCGCTCAACTCTTGCTTAATAAACACTCTCATTGCCCAAAGCTTAGCCTCATTGCCTACCTTGTTATCCGATAACATTCTTCATCGCCCAAAGCTGAGCGATAACCTTTGTGAGCATTAACCAAGTGTTGGCAAATAACTTCTGTGAGCGATAACCCTTAGCTGAGTAAAAATTCTTTGGTGATCAGTAACCTTCGGTGAGATATTTGTTTGGCGGTATATTCAAGTATTTTTGGAATTTGCTTGAGTTTCAAGAATTCTTTCTGAATTTTAAAACTAGTTCAAGATAATTTTCTGAACGATAAGTTCAAGTCTATCTTTTGAAAATGTCGAAGGATATGTTGAGTATTGGGTCAGATTTTGAATCTCCAGTTCTAACTGTCGATGAATATATGCAATGGAAAGTGAGAATGATTCATTTCTTTGACAATAAAGATGAAAGGTTAATGCAATCCATTCAAAATAGACCTTATAAATGTCTTGTGGATCTACCTAATTACACATCACATGAAGGTATTGTGTTTAAAAGCAGAAAGGAAAAGAAAGATCCCAAATAATTTTTTGAACCAGAGAAATAAAAAGTTAAAGTTGACAAAAAGGCATTGACCTATATGTTGATGGTCATACCAAATGAATTGTTGAACAAAATCGATAGTCGTCGGTTAGCAAAGGAACTGTGGGATGAGCTGGAAAAGCAAATGCTTGGAAGTGGTAAGTCTATGCAGACTACAAGGAAAAAATGTATCAGTGCTTATGAAGGATTCAAAAGCTAGAGAGAATGAATCCATTACTGAATCTTACAATCGTTCAATGTCCTTTTGAATAAACTGAGGAGAAAAGGCATTCAAAAATCTAGTTTTGAAATAAATTACGAGTTCTTAAAGAATCTGAAACCTAAGGGGAACACTTTTGCAGTCAACCTACAAATGAACAAGAATATGGCTGACGAAGATATTCATGATCTGTATAGTATATTGGTTGAGAAAGAAGAGACTGTAAAAGAGGTGGTTAATGAGAAGAAGAAAGTAGCTAACTCCTTGGCTCTGTTATCTGGAAAGCATGGAAAGAGCAAATCTGATTTTGAAAACTCCTTGGCTTTGTTATCTTGAGATCAGAATACCCATGGCTTTTTAATTAAAGGAATTCCGGGACGAAATTCTTTTGAGGGGTGAATAATGTGATAACTGGATCTTGGTTATCACCTGAGGTAACTTATACGTGATTATTTATTATGTGTTTACGTGGCAGCATGATAAATTATTATACTTGATCATTCTAATATGTGAAATTATATGCATAAAATGAATAGCATATAAATTAAAATATGTGTGTATATGCTTAATTAGTTATGCATATGAATATGCATGTATATGTATGATGGTATGCATGCATAATAAGAAGTGGGTTTTACATGAGGTTAGGGCTGTAATAGCCGACCTTTCCTTTTAAGGAAGGATATAAAAGGAGGGTGAGACCTCCATTCACTTCTCTTGCCATCTTTGGAATAAGTTTGAGTGATTTAGAGAGAAAGATTGACCAGATTTCTTATTTTGAATTGCAAGAAGATTGGTTTAAAAAAGGTGAGTACTTTGAACCATTTTTAGTTACATCTTGAAATTATGTTTTTAAAGAGTTTTATACTTGTTTTAAGTTAATCCGGTTATATGTTGAAGCGATTTATATCTTAAATTGGACAAAGGATGAGCGATTTAGGGTTTAAATCGTACAAGGCTTGAGCGGTTTTAGGCTAAATCGCCTAAGGCATGAGCGATGTAGCCTTAAACCGGATGAGAGTCAAGCGGTTTAGACATTAAAACCGGACATGTCTTGACCGGTTTAAAGATTGGGCGATTTATGAACTTTGATTTTATGATCAAGTATTTCAAATGGAGAAGTATGAATACGGCCATGTGATGACCGAATTATTTTAAATCGGTCAAAAGGGGGCATAGTGTTTTCCGGATAAGTGTTAGAATCTTTTTCTAAGTATTTAATCGGACAAGCCTGGGGCGATGTGTTGTCGGGATTTGGTTATCCGGCCAAGACTTGATCGGAGATGAAGTCCGGGCAAGTCTATTTTGACCGGATTTGCATTTTTGACTTCTTCATGATTTATATATAATTGTTTTTATATATAAATGGGTGAATTTTGAAAAAGATGATTTTTAAACTATTAATAATTTCATTGACTGCAGTCTATTCTATATGGAATTGTTTTTGTGAAATTTTTTGATGAAGAAATAAGGGTGGCATATCAAGGAGAGGTGTACGATGGGATAAGGGTGGCATATCAAGGAGAGGTGTACCATGGGATAAGGGTGGCATATTAAGGAGAGGTGTACATTTGGATATAAGAGTGGCAATTGTATGTATGTGCTATATAATATAACTCTTACTATCATATCCATTAAGATTACTGTGGTCTGGAATCTTTATTTCTTTGTGACTTAAAGATTTGGGATCTGGGTTCTTATTGAAAATCGTAGTCTGAATGTTATAGAGAAGGGGATAACAGATTTGGTCTGAAACTTTGAATAAACCTTGTTTGAATGGAAAAAGGTTTAAAAGTGGCATTATGTTATTTGGTTAGTATAAACCTGTCTGGATTTGATGTATTATTTACAAGCAAAGACTATTGGCTTGATAGATGAAAGGTATTGATATTGTGTTCTCACTGGTTCATATATTTGTTATATATATGAAAAGTTGTTTTATATAAAGATTTTTGGTGATTATCATCCTACAATAGTAGGATAACTCACTAGACCTTTTCGGTCTAACCCTCGTTTTTGTGATTTTAAATATGTATTGCAGAAAGTGCTGAGGGTAAAAGGAAGGGAAAAATGTAACAACTTCCCTATATGCTTATCTGCATGAAGATTTATTGACAGCATGTATAGTTTTGTTAGATGGACCTGGTTTAGTGCAAGAATTGTATTTTGAAATTTTTGGACCATGTATTTGGTACTGGTTGATTATTGTACTATGGGACCAATGTGGTCTGCAAACATGTATTTCTTATTTATGAAGTATATGTTATATGAGTTATGTGGTGTAACACCCCCAAACCACACATTGCATGTAACATATACTTCATACGAAAGAAATACACGTTTGTACACCACTTAGGTCCCATAGTACAAGAATCTACCAGTATAAAATACATGGCTCAAAAATTCAAAATACATTTCTTGTACTAATCATCGTTCATCAATCAAAAACTATTCATCGTAAACAATTCTTCATGCAGATAAGCATTTAGAAAAATATCACATTTTCCCCTTCCCCTTACCGTCCGTACCTCCTGCAATACATAGTTAAAATCACAAAACGAGGGTTAGATTGAAAGGTATAGTGAGTTACCCTATTTATGTTATTGCAGGATGAAAATCACTAAATTTTTTATGAAAAACAATCTTTCATATATATAACAAATATATGAACAAATAGGGCATAATGCCAGATCCTTTCCACTTTTCAAGCTAAGCTTTCAGCTATTCAAATCACATACTTTTGAACCAACCAGGTTTCATATAATGCCACTTTTAAACTTTTTCTAATCAAACAAGGTTTATTTAAAGTTTCAGGCCAAACCTGTTATTTTTTTCTCAATTAGATCCAGACTATGATTTCCAATAAGAACCTTGATCCTAAATCTTTAAATCACAAAAAAAATAAAGATTCCAGACCACGGTAGTCTTAAGTGATATAATAGAAAGAGTTATATCATACAACAGACATACAAATGCCACCCTTATATCAAATGTACACCTCTCCTTGATATGCCACCCTTATCCCATGGTACACCTCTCCTTGATATGTCACCCTTATTCCATGGTACACCTCTCCTTGATATGCCACCCTTATTTCCTCATCAAAACATTTTACAAAAACAATTCCAAATAGACCGCAGTCAATGGAATTATTATCAATCCAAAATCATTTATATCAAATTTTCCATTTTATGATAAAATTTTCCAAAATCATTTATATCAAATTTTCCATTTTATGATAAAATAACAATTTTCATCAATCAAGCATAAGGCACAGTACAAATCCGGTCAACTTGGCTTGGTCGGACTTCATCTCCGGTCAAGTATTGGCCGGTTTACCAAATCCGGACAATATACCGCTCAAGGCCTGTCCGATTTAACACTTAGAATAAATTCCAACACTTTTATCCGGATAAGAAGTCTGGACAACATATCGTCCAAAGCTTGACCGATTTAAAATAATCCGATCACCACATGGTCATATTCATACTTCTCCATTCAAAATGTTTACCATACTAAACATTCATAAATCGCTCAATGCTTGACCGGTTTAAAACTAAACCGCTTAACACTTGACCAGTTTGGGGCTTAATCGCCCAACCCTTGTCCGATTTAAGAATAATCCGGACAAGCTTTGTCCGATTTAGACTTAATCCGGTCACCCTTTGTCCGAATAAAACCCTTAAGCAAATAACTAATTTCTTTCCAATAATAAACAACATTCAAATAAAACCAGTAACAAATTTTATGCATAAAGGTTTAGAAATCATTCACCTTAAAAGCCTTTTGAAAATAATTGAATCTACTTTGCTTCAAAAGTATTCGGTCAACTCTTTTTCTTCCAAATCGCTCAAAGCTTTTAAAATAGCAAGAAGAGGAGAAATGGAGGCTAAGCCCTCCCTTTATACCTTTCTAAAACTAGAAGGTCGGCTAAACAGCCCCCTTCCCACGTTCACCAACTTCATGCATATACATGACATGCATTCATACCCATATACACACATGCATCTTCACATATACATAAACACACCTTATGCATGTATTTTATCATCTATAAAATTATATCCACATACTTAATGCATACTCAATATGCATATAATTTCACATACTAGAATGATTAAATATAATAATTTATCATGTTGTCAGGCAAACACATAACAAATAATCACATAATATTTACCTCAGGTGATAACTAAGATCCAGTTATCCCATGTGGAATGGGGCGTTACATCTTTTGATGACGAAGCTGCACATTTTACTCTAGGGATAGGAATGGGGCGGGGATGGGGTAGGGATCCCAATACAGGTCCCCGTCCCCGCCGGGGATTACATCCCCATCCCCGTCCCCAGTGGCGAACGGGGATCCCCGACGAGGAAACGGGTAATTTTTTATACCAAAAAACTATAAAAAACCATTATTTATTGAACTAGTAAAAGCACTGTAAAAATATTAAAATAACACTTAAACAAGTCCAAAAAGTTTAAAATAATATTATCAAAGTTAACGTCAAACGTACTAAAACTATATCGAGTAATATCTGTAACACCTCCAAACACCACATTTGCATATAACACAAATTTTAATTACATGGAAATATAGTTTACATCACAAGGTCCCGCTAGTACAAGGATTCTTATATGTACAAAATATACTTATGAAAAATTCCAAAACAAAATCCTGTACTATCACATGTAATACAACATGTATCTTCCAAAATAAGCAATCTTAAGCAGATCTTCCAAAAGCAGATATCAGATTAGGAAAATAATCACATTTTCCCTTTCCTCTTATTATCCCTGGACCCCGCAGTTCCTACACAACATATTTTAAAGACAAAAAATGAGGGTTAGACCAGAAGGGTCTAGTGAGTGAATCCCTACTTTGCAAATGCAGGGTGATAAACACCAATGTATAATAAAATATCTTTGCTCAGGAATATTTGCAATACAATCAAATAATGCAGTCCTCAATGACATATATAATAGAATAAATCCAAAAACCTAAGTTCTATTAATAAAATACATCTGCTTAAAGATCCAACGTTCTCAATATGAAACAAATATTGTAACCAAAGCTTCTTTGAATCATCAGACCATTCCTTTATAAATTTTAACGAAAAGATTTAAGGCAATAATTGCCCTTTATGACAAACCATTTTTCCTTCTCAATAACATCTAAATTAATATTTCTAATAGGAATAATATCTCTAATTCATTACGTCTCAAAGAAATGATGATTCAAAGTTATTAAATCCAATTAGTAACAATAATAAGAGTTATAATATTATCCACATATACCAATGCCTCCCTTATTCCAAGTACACCTCTCCTTGATATGCCACCCTTATTCCTCCATCAAAATAGGGTTACTTATCAGAACAGACAAAAGTCACCACGTCTGAAAGTACCCATTCCCAATTTCAAGACAGACAAGACAAAAGTTACCACGTCTGGGGGAACTACATCTTTAAAATAAGTTTCATACCAAAACAGACTTACGTCACCATGCTTGGTAGAAACATTTCCCAAAAATCTCGTTCCAGAAAACTGTGATAACTGGATTCTGGATATCACCTGAGATAATTAGTATATGATTATTTATTAAATAATTATGTGACAGCATGATAAATTGTTATATTTAAACATGCTAGTATGTAAAATTGTATGCATATGTTAAATATGTATATATATGCATGGTTATGCATACAAGTATGTGATAGTATGCATGTTTAGGAATGAATATGAATGCATGCATATAAAGGCTGCTTTTAACCGCCTCTTTCTAAATTAAGAAAGTATATAAAGGGGTGGGGGTTAAGCCTCTATTTTTTTTCTGGCTATTTTTCGGAACCTCTAGTGTGTGATTTAAGGAGAGAGGGAAGTTGACCGGATTATTTTGGAAGCAAGAAGTAGATTCAATTTGATTCCAAAAAGTAATTCAAGGTGAGTAGTTAAAATGCTTTGAACCATTTTGTTTGTATCGTGAATTATGTTCTAAAAGTTTTATACCTGTTTTAAGTTTAAACCGGATATGTGTTGAACGATTTATACATTAAATCGGATAAAGAGTGAACGGTTTAAGGTTTAAATCGATCAAAGCCTGAGCGGTTTAGGGTTAAATCATTTAAGGCATGAGCGGTATAGCCTTAAACCGGATGAGAAAGGTTTAAAAGTGGCACTATGTTAATTTGATTAATATCAACCTGTTTGGATTTGATGTATTATTTACAAGCAGAGATTATTGGCTTAAAAAGTGAAAGGTATCGATATTGTGTTCTTACTTGTTCATATATTTGTTATATATATGAAAATTTGCTTATAATAAAAATTTTGGTGATTTTCACCCTGCAATGACTCAGTAGACCTTTCTAACCCTCATTTGTAATTTTAAATATGTATTGCAGGAAGTGCTGAAGGTAAGGGGAAAGGGAAAATGTGATAATTTCCCTATATGTTTACCTGCATGAGAATTGGATGATGGTATGTATAGTTTTGATAGATGATCATTGACTAGTACAAGAATTTGTATTTTAAAGTTTTGGACCATGTATTTCATTCTGGTAGATTCTTGTATTAAGGGACCTGAATGATGTATAAACATGTATTTCCTGTATGAAGTATGTGTTACATGCAATGTATGGTATGGGGTGTTATAGAAAGTGGTATCAGAGCCTGAGTTTAAGCGATTTAGGTATTCAACATCATGATACCTAGATTTAAACTATTTTGTTGCATGTTAAGGGTCCCGGACATAGTTAGTTCCACTTGAAATAGATATGATGAGTTGAAAGAATAGTGTATAAAGTAAATTTTAATTACATCTGGCCAGTGTAATTATGAATTTACAGGTACACATCTGAACTTAAATACTTCATTATATTTGGGAATGTGAATACGTGATTATTAACACTAAAATCTGCAGATGTCTAGCGAAACTAGAAGGTCTAAAAGAACGGCTCGTCCAAAGTCTGAAGAAAAGGAAGAGTCACCTGTTAATCTTCCGACTGGCACATCCGGAATTAGAGGCCGGGGAAGACCAAGGGGACGAGGCAGAGGAAGAAGCCAGTCTCAAGGAAAGGATCAAACTGAAATTCATTCTGAACCTGAAGAATCCCATTTTGGGAATGTTTAGGAGAGATCGGTGCCACATCCTGAATATGTAACCCGGAACATGTTGGCTGAAGAAATGGGGAAGTTGCGGGAAACTCTGACTTCTATCATGGGGGTACCAGCCAGGGTAGAAACAGAAAGAATAGAAGTTCATCCCTCGATACCGGTTACTCACAACAAGGAGGGAGATATCAAAATGTTTATGGCATGCAAGCCATCAAGATTTTCCAGAGAAAGGGATCCAGTGAAAGCCATGTGCTGGATCAAAGAAATGGAATCAGTGTTCAACACCATTCGGTGTCCTGAAACAGATAAAGTTCGATTTGCTGTTTCAATCTTGAAATCAAATGCTTTGTTCTGGTGGGAAGTTGAATCATCGGTCAGAACAGATGTTTTATAGACATTGTCTTGGGCAGAATTTGTGGAACGATTCAAGAATTAGTTTTGTCCCAAAACTGCAGTGAGACAAATGGAAGAAGATTTCTTGAAGCTAGAACAGGGAAATGGAACAGTTTAGGAATATAGTGAGAGATTTATTGAATACTCTCGATTTGCTAAACATTATTTTTCAACAGAATCCAGGAAGATAGAAAGGTACATTTGGGGTTTGAAACCCTCAATCAGAGAGTTTGTCATTGCTATGAACCCCAATACCTTTTCGTTGATGGTAGATGCGGCCGAAGTAACTGAACGAAATAAGAACTGGCAGCCAGAAGGAAAAGTTGTAGAGAAAAGAAAATGGGAGGGGCCTTCATCTTTCCGAGGACCGAAAGCTGTAAGATATGATAACAGATTTGAGCAGAAGATAAGTGAGAAAGTTTGCTCACAATGCCGACAGGTTCATCAGGGTGAATGTAAGATGGACCCAAGAAAATGTTATTAGTGTGGTGAAGCAGGCCATCTGTCCAGAAGTTGCCCGGCTAATCGAATGTGTTTTAATTGTAATTCTCCGGATCATATTCGACCGAATTGTCCCTTGTTAAGAACTCCGCAGTTAACAATGGGAGTAACGCATCGGGTACTCGGGGAAGGCCTACTGTGAATAAAGGAGGGCAAGGAGGGGCGCAGGGACGATCCTTCTAGATGACAAAGAACGAGGTAGAAGCATCACCGGATTTAGTAACATGTATTTCCTTATGAATTCAATACGTGCTAAGGTGTTATTTGACTCTGGTGGAAACTTTTCGTTTGTATCACCATTGTTTGCTCAAACTGCATGTCTGAATTCTGTGATACTTAATGATGAATTAGTAGTTGATACTGCTAATAGTCAGGAAACTGTTACTAGTATGTTCAATAACTGTATTATTGTTATTGAGGGATGTGAACTCCCAATTAGTTTATTTCCTATGCCAATGAAGGAATTTGATGTAGTGGTGGGTATGGACTGGTTGGCAAGATATCAGGCTAGTATTGTTTACAATTAGAAAATGATCAGAATTACTCTGCCAGATCAAGGAACCATTGTTATTTATGGTGATCGTCAGAATCACCATACTAGTATTTTGACGGTAATGAAAGCCCAGAAAAGTATTCGAAAAAGGTGCCAAGGATGTTTGGCATACATAATTGATATTAAGAAAGAGAAAGGAAAAGAAGAATCAATTCCGATTGTTAGTAATATCCAGAAGTCTTTCCAGAGGACTTATCTGGATTACCACCAGACAGAGTCATTGAGTTCCGAATTGATCTTGTGCCAGGGGCTGCGCCAGTAGCAAAGACACCGTATCGGTTAGCTCCATCTGAATTATAGGAATTGGTGGCACAATTGAAAGATTTAACTGACAAAGGATCTATTAGACCCAGCACTTCACCTTGGGGTGCTCCGGTCTTATTTGTCAAGAAGAAAGATGGGTCTATGTGAATGTGTATAGACTATCGTGAACTAAATAAGTTGACAATCAAAAACAAATATCATTTACCAAGGATTGATGACTTGTTCGATCAATTACTGGGAGCAAGTTATTTCTCCAAGATTGATTTAAGGTCAAGTATCATCAGCTCAAAGTCAGGGAAGAAGATGTTGCCACAACAGCATTCAGAACTAGGTACGGGCATCACGAACTCTTAGTCATGCCATTCGGCTTAACTAATGCACCCGCAGCCTTTATGGATTTGATGAATAGGGTATGTATGGAATATCTTGATAAATTTGTTATTGTATTTATCGATGATATTCTTATATACTCTAAAACCAAAGAAGAACATGCAGAACATCTTCGACTGATATTGGAATTGTTAAAAAGGGAAAAGTTGTATGCCAAGTTGTCTAAATGTGAGTTATAGTTAAGAGAAGTCCAATTCCTGGGTCACATCATCTCAGAAGCAGGGGTAAAAGTACATCCAGCAAAAATTGAAGCAGTTGCAAGATGGGAAGCTCCGAAAACTCCTTCTGAAATCCGAAGCTTTTTGGGATTGGCCGACTATTACCTTTTCAATTTTTAAAGGATCATCTTTGCAGTGCACCAATATTGACTCTACCAGATGTATATGAAGACTTTGTGGTTTACAGCGATGCTTCAAAGTTAGGATTAGGATGTGTTCTGATGCAGAGAGAAAAAGTGGTTTCTTATGCGTCAAGACAATTGAAAGATCATGAGAAATAGTATCCAACCCATCACATGGAATTAGTTGCAGTAGTGTTTGCTCTAAAAATCTGGAGGCATTATCTTCTGGGAACAAAGTGTCAGATTTATACTGATCATAAAAGTTTGCAACATTTGTTCAACCAGAAAGAATTAAATATACGACAGCGTCGGTGGATTGAACTGGTAAATGACTATGATTGTGAAATCCTCTACCACCCGGGAAAAGCTAACATGGAGGCTGACGCTTTGAGCCGGAAAGAAAAGAGTGGAACCATTAAAGTTGTGGCAATGAGAATGAATTTGGTCCCTGACATTCGTAAGGAAATTCAGAAATGTCAACAAAAAGCTATGAAAGAAGAATTTGTTAAGACAGAAAAGTTGGGTAAGATGATTTCAACCTTGGCACAGAATGACAAAGGACTAATGTGCTTTCAAGGGTGAATTTGGGTACCGTGTTTTGGAAATATCCGGAACACTATATTAAATGAAAGTCACAAGTCCCGATACTCTATCCATCCAGGTACTAATAAGATGTACTGAGATTTAAAATCTTTTTATTGGTGGCCCGGATTGAAGAGAGATATAGCTAGATATGTGGAACAGTGTCTGACATGTTCACAGGTTAAGATTGAACATCAGAAGCCGTATGGAAATCTTCAATCTTTAGAGATACCTGTATGAAAATAGGATCACATTACAATGGATTTCGTCATGAAATTGCCTCGAACTCCAAAGGGGTATGACGCAATTTCGGTAATTGTTGATCGTTTGTCTAAATCTGTGCATTTTCTGCCAATAAGAGAGAAGTACTCTTTAGAAAAGCTGGTACAGATTTATATTAAAGAAATTGTAACCAGACACGTTGTTCCATTGTCTATTGTCTCTGATAGAGATAGTCGGTTTACTTCAAGGTTCTGGGAATTGCAGAAAGCTTAGGGATCTGAAATCCGACTAAGCACAGCTTATCATCTGCAAATTGACGGACAGATTGAAAGAACTATCCAGACTCTCGAAGATATGTTGAGAAGTTGTATTATTGACTTCGAGGGATCGTGGGAAGATCATTTGCCGTTGATAGAGTTTGCATATAACAACAGTTACCATTCCAACATCCAAGCGGCACCGTATGAAGTATTGTATGGACGTAAATGCCGAAGGCCATTGTGTTGGAATCAGGTAGGTGAGAGACAGCTGACGGGTCCTGAAATTGTCCAAGAAACTTCTGAGAAGATTGAACAAATCCACGAAAGAATCAGAACAACACAAGATCGCCAGAAAAATTATGCAGATAATCGTTGAAAGCCAATTGAATTTGGTGTAGGTGATTTTGTGATGTTGAAAGTTTCACCATGGAAGGGTGTCATCAGATTTGGAAAGAAAGGTAAGCTCAGTCCAAGGTATGTGGGGCCGTTCAGAATATATAAGCGAGTTGGGCCAGTAGCATATCAGTTAGAGCTGCAAGAAGAAGTGAATCTGATTCACAACACTTTCCACGTGTCAAATCTGCGTATATGTTTGGCCGATCCGAGTCTAGCTGTACCGCTGCCAGAGGTTAAATTAGAGAGTAAGTTGAACTTTGTGGAAACACCAGAAGCTGTAATTGACCGGAAAATCAGGGTGTTGAGAAACAAAGAGATAAGTTTGGTTAAGATTCAGTGGAAGTTTCACAAAGGACCAGAAATGACATGGGAATTGAAGTCAAAGATGAGATCAGAATACCTTTGGCTCTTTGATTAAAGGAATTCCGGGACGGAATTCTTTTGAGAGGTGGATAATGTGATAACTGGATTCTGGATATCACCCGAGGTAATTAGTATATGATTATTTGTTAAATAATTATGTGACAGCATGATAAATTGTTATATTTAAACATGCTAGTATGTGAAATTGTATGCATATGTTAAATATGTATATATATGCATGGTTATGCATACAAGTATGTGATAGTATTCATGTTTAGACATGAATATGAATGCATGCATATAAAGGCTGCTTTTAACTACCTCTTTCTAAATTAAGAAAGTATATAAAGGGGTGGGGGTTAAGCCTCTATTCTTTTTTTGGCAATTTTTCGGAACCTCTAGTGTGCGATTTAAGGAGAGAGGGAAGTTGACCAGATTATTTTGGAAGCAAGAAGTAGATTCAATTTGATTCCTAAAAGTAATTCAAGGTGAGTGGTTAAAATGCTTTGAACCATTTTGTTTGTATCTTGAATTATGTTCTAAAAGGTTTATACCTGTTTTAAGTTTAAACCGAATATGTGTTGAACGATTTATACATTAAATCGGATAAAGAGTGAACGATTTAAGGTTTAAATTGATCAAAGCCTGAGCGGTTTATGGTTAAATCGCTTATGGCATGAGCGGTATAGCCTTAAACCAAATGAGAATTAAGCGGTTTAGTTTTAAACTGGACAAGGGTCAAATGGATTAGGCTTAAATCGGACATGCATTAACCGGTTTAAAGGTAAATCGATCATTCATATCAGCCGGTTTATATAACGAGCTGTTTATGAATTTTGAGCCATATTATGATTTTAACTCGGAGAAGTATGAATACGATTAAGTGATGATCGATTTATTATAACATGTTATGCGGATTTGTTAAATCGGACACAGTATGAACAGTATTGTCCGGATTGATAATCCAGACAAGGTTGTGTGAATAAAATCTAAGTGTTAAATCGAACACTATGATTAATGTTGTCCGGATTTGTAATCCGGCCAGAGTTTTGACCGGCTTATGTATTGACTTGCCACTTGGTTAAAAAATGGGAATTTTTGATAAAATGAATTTAAACTGATAAAATTCCATTGACTGCAGTCTATTCTATATGGGATTGTTTTCGTGAAATATTTTGATGAATAAATAAGGGTGGCATATTAAGTAGAGGTGTACCAAGAGATAAGGGTGGCATATGAAGGAGAGGTGTACCATGGGATAAGTGTGGCATATCAAGGAGAGGTGCACATTTCGATATAAGTGCGGCATTGGTATATGTGTGTTATATAATATAACTTCTACTATTATATCCCTTAGATTACTATGGTCTGGAATCTTTAATTTTTTGTGACTTAAAGATTTAGGATCAGAGTTCTTATTAGAAATCATAGTCTGAATGTTATATAGAAGGAGATAACAGGTTTGGCCTGAAACTTTGAAAGACCTTGTTTGAATGAAAAAGGTTTAAAAGTGGCACTATGTTAATTTGATTAATATCAACCTGTTCGGATTTGATGTATTATTTACAAGCAGAGATTATTGGCTTTAAAAGTGAAAGGTATCGATATTGTGTTCTTACTTGTTCATATATTTGTTATATATATGAAAAGTTGTTTATAATCAAAGTTTTGGTGATTTTCACCCTGCAATGACATAAATAAGGTAACTCACTAGACCTTTCGGTCTAATCCTCGTTTGTAATTTTAAATATGTATTGCAGAAAGTGCTGAAGGTAAGGGAAAAGGGAAAATGTGATAATTTCTCTATACGTTTACCTGCATGAGAAATGGATGATGATATGTATAGTTTTGATAGATGATCATTGACTAGTACAAGAATTTGTATTTTAAAGTTTTGGACCATATATTTCATTCTGGTAGATTCTTGTATTAAGGGACCTGAATGATGTATAAACATATATTTCCTGTATGAAGTATGTGTTACATGCAATGTATGGTATGGGGTGTTACAAAAACAGACTTACGTCACCACGCTTGGCTGGAACATATCTTTTTATTTAAAAAGATATAAAATACCCTTTTTATAGTTCCATAATTAAATCCAATAATAGACATTTTTAAATTATATAAATATCTAAAATATTCAACACTTAAAAATTATCAAATATAAGCCACCCGGACAAGTTATCCGGATATACAATCCGGACAACACTTGTCCCTTTTGTCCGATATACTAATCCGGATAACACATGGTCGATTTAAGACTAAATCGCATGACCTGTAATCGATTTATAACTAAACCGCATAACTCATGCCCGGTTTAAGGCAATCCGGACAACACACTTGTCCGATTTATAACTAGACCGCATAACCCTTGAGAGATTTATAACTAAACCACACAATGCTTGGTCGTATTCCTAGTTTTCCGTTCAAATTCTTTGTCTGGTTTACATAATTAGAATTTTACTAACTAATTAAATTGCACAACACTTGACCGGTGTATAGTTAAATCGGGCAACACATGTCCGGTTTAGAGATAATCCGAACAATAGTGTATCCAGTTAAACTTAATCTGATCACCTCTTTTTCAATAACATAAGTTAACCCAATTTGCACAAAACCAATTTTTTAAGAATAATATACAGTTCTTTCTAAAATAATAACCAAAGCTTTTAAAAGAGTATTTTAGAAATCACTCACCTTATGAGAATTCACAGTTTTGAAGAAGATTGCAAAAACTTCTTTGAATATCCGGACAACTCTTCTTAAATCACTCTCAAGATTTCAAAAATGGCATGAGATTTGAGTAAAGGCTTTACTCTCATATTTATACCTTCCCTTTTTAGGAAAGTCAGCCAACAGGCCCTCACCACATGCATGCATATATATGTATATATATATATATATATATATCATTTCATACATACATACATACACACAATACACCTCTTGCATATAAAAGCATGCGCATATATATAACACATATCTTGCATATAACCCATGCATGAAATATACATACTTACGCATTTTAACGCATGTAAGCATGTATTCTCATAAACAATTAATTCACATAATAAATACCTTGAGCAATAACCCAGACCCGGTTATCACATTATCCACCCCTTCAAAAGAATTTCGTCTCGGAATTCCTTTAATCAAAGAGCCATGGATAATCTGCTCTCATTTATGATTCCAATTCCCAAGTTGTCTCTGGTCCTTTGTGAAACTTCCACTGTACTTTAACCAAACTGGTTTCTTCGTTTCTTAACACCCTGATCTTTCGGTCAATCACGGCTTCTGGTGTTTCCACGAAGTTCAACTTATTGTCCAGTTTGACCTCTGGTAATGGTACAGCGAGACTCGGATCAACTAAACATTTCCGCAAATTCGATACATGGAAGGTATTATGAATCAAACTAAGTTCTTCTGATAGCTCTAATTGATAAGCCACTGGCCCAACTCGTTTACGTATTCTGAATGGCCTGATATACGTTGGACTGAGCTTACCCTTCTTTTCAAATCTGATAACACCTTTCCAGGGCGAAACTTTCAGCATCACAAGATCTCCTACACAAAACTCAATCGGCTTTCGGCGATTATCGGCATAACTTTTCTGGCGGTCTTTTGCTGTTCTGATTCTTTCACGGATTTGTTCAATCTTCTCTGAAGTTTCTTGAACAATTTCAGGACCCGTTAACTGCCTTTCTTCTACCTCGTTCCAACACAACGGCGTTCGACATTTACGCCCATACAATACTTTATATGGTGCCGCTTGGATGCTGGAATGGTAACTGTTATTATACGCAAACTCTATTAGTGGCAAATGATCTTCGCACGATCCCCCGAAGTCAATAATACAACTTCTTAAGATATCTTCGAGAGTATGGATAGTTCTTTCACTCTGCCCTTCTGTTTGCGGATGATAGGCTGTGCTTAGTCGAATTTCAGACCCCAAAGCTTTCTGCAAACTTCCCCAAAACTTTGAAGTGAAACGACTATCTCTGTCAGAGATAATGGATAGTGGAACTCCGTGTCTGGTTACAATCTCTTTAATATAAATCTGTGCCAACTTTTCTAGAGAATATCCCTCTCTTATAGGTAGAAAATGTGCAGATTTAGACAGATGATCAACAATTACCCAGGTCGCGTCATACCCTTTTGGAGTTCGAGGTAACTTCATGACGAAATCCATTGTAATATGATCCCATTTTCACATAGGAATCTCTAAAGATTGAAGACTTCCATACGGTTTTTTGTGCTTGATCTTAACCTGTAGACACGTTAAATATTGTTCCACATATCTAGCTATATCTTTCTTCAACCCGGGCCACCAATAAAAAGATTTCAGTTCTCGATACATCGTATTGGTACCTGGATGAACAGAATAACGGGACTTATGGCTTTCATTCAAAATAACTTTCCGGATATCCCCAAAACTTGGTACCCAAATTCGCCCTTGAAAACACATAATTCCTTCATTGTTTGGTTCCAGAGTTAAAATCATCTTACCCAACCTTTCTGACTTGGCAAGATCTTCCTTCATATCTTCTTTCTGACATCTCATAATTTCTTTATGGATATCAAGGACTAAACTTATTCTCATTGCCACAATTTTAATAGTCCTACTCCTTTCTTTTCTACTTAAAGCGTCATCTACCACGCTGGCTTTTCTAGGTGGTAAAGGATTTCATAATCATAATCATTAACAAGTTCAATCCACCGATGCTGTCGCATATTTAAATCTTTCTGGCTGAACAGATGCTGTAGACTTTTATGATCTGTATAAATCTGGCACCTTGTCCGTAGAAGATAATGCCTCCAGATTTTTAGAGCAAATACCACCGCGACTAACTCCATATCATGAGTCGGATACTGCTTTTCATGATCTTTCAATTGTCTTGATGCATAAGAAATCACCTTTCTTCTTTGCATCAGAACACATCCTAATCCTAGTTTTGAAGCATCACTGTATACCACAAAGTCTTCGGATTCATCCGGTAGGGTCAACGCCGGTGCACTGCAAAGATGATCTTTTAATAGCTGAAAATCTTCTTATTGTTCTTTTTCCCACTGAAATTTAATGTTCTTCCAAGTCAATTTGGTCAATGGCACGACTATCTTAGGAAAGTCCTGAGTGAACTTACGATAGTAACCTGCCAGTCCCAAAAAGCTTCGGACTTCAGAAGGAGTTTTCGGAGCTTCCCATATTGCAACTGCTTCTATTTTAGTTGGATCCACCTTCACCCCAGCTTCAGATATGACATGTCCCAAAAATTGTACTTCCCTTAACCATAACTCACACTTGGATAACTTTGCATACATGATTTCTTTCATCAACAATTCCAATATCAGATGAAGATGTTCTGCGTGTTCTTCTTCGGTTTTAGAGTATATAAGAATATCATCAATAAATACAATGACAAATTTATCAATATATTCCTTACATACCCTATTCATTAAATCCATAAAGGCTGCGGGCGCATTAGTTAAGCCGAATGGCATAACTAAGAATTCGTGATGCCCGTACCTAGTTCTGAAAGCTGTTGTAGCAATGTCTTCTTCCCTAACTTTTAACTGATGATAACCCGATCTTAAATCATTCTTGAAAAAATAACTTGCTCCTACCAGTTGATCAAACAAGTCATCAATCCTTGGCAGAGGATATTTGTTCTTGATTGTCAACTTATTCAATTCTTAATAGTCTATACACATTCGCATAGATCCATCTTTCTTCTTGACAAATAAGACCGGAGCACGCCAAGGTGAAGTGCTGGGTCTAATGAATCCTTTATCAGCCAAATCCTTTAACTGAGTAACCAACTCTTTCAATTCCGAAGGAGCCATTCTATATTGTGCCTTAGCTACTAGTGCTGCCCCAGCTATAAGATCAATTCGAAATTCAATAACTCGGTCTGGTGGTAACCCAGACAAATCATCTGGAAAGACTTCTGGGTATTCATTAACAATTGGAATCAATTCATGCTCCCCTTTTTCTTTCTTGGCATCAATAACATATGCCAAACACCCTTGACACCCCTTTCGAATTAACTTGCGGGCTCTTATCACAGATAAAAGACTAGTATGATGATTCTGACGATCAGCATAAATAATAATTGTTCCTTGTTCTGGCAGAGTAATTCTGATCATCTTCTTATTACAAATAATACTAGCCTGATGCTCTGCCAACCAGTCCATACCCACTACTACATCAAACTCTTTCATTGGCATAGGAAACAGTCGAATCAATAATTCACACCCCTCAATAACAATAATACAATTATTGAATACTCTAGTAACAGATTCCTAACTATTAGCAGTGTCAACTACTAATTCATCATCAAGGAGCATATAATTTAAGCATGCAGATTGAGCAAATGATGGTGATACAAATGAAGAGTTTGCACCGGAATCAAACAACACCTTATCACGTATAGAATTCAGAAGAAAGGTATCTGTTACACATCAGGGTTTGTTTCTGCCTCGTTCTTTGTCCTTTGGAACGATCTACCTCTGGCTCCACTCTGGCCTCCCCTCGGTGCACTATGCCTTCCACGATTACTGGGAGCATTTTCTCCCATTGTCAAACGAGGAGCTCTTAATTGTGGACAATTTGGTCGGATGTGGTTAGGTGAATTGCACTGGAAACACCTTTTGGGTGTAATGCAGTCCCTTGACAAATGCCCTGCCTCCCCAGAACAATAGCAGCTCTTTGGTTCAGATGGACAATTCCTTTGATGCACATGCTGACACCGTGGATAAGTCCCAACAGGTGGCGGCTGTGGAGCACGGTTATCTGATTTAATAAACTTGGGTCTTCGAAAACTGACTGAAGACCCCTCCCACTTTCTTTTCTTTATTATTTTCTCTTCACCTTGCCGATTCTTATTTCTTTCAGTAACTTCGGCAACATTCACGGCTAAAGAGAAAGTTTCAGGGTTCATAGCAATCACAAACTCTCGAATAGAAGGTTTCAGACCCCAAATATACCTTTCCACCTTTCGGGATTCTGAATATACATAATGTTCCGCAAAACAGGAATACTCAATAAATTTCTCGGTATAATCCCGTACAGATCTATTCCCTTGTTCTAGTTTTAGAAAATCCTCTTCCATTTGCCTTACTGCTGTCGTAGGACAAAATTGTGTTTTGAATTTACTCACAAATTCTTCCCAAGAAATTGTTTGCAGTATATTCGGTTGTGCCGAAGATTCCACATCCCACCAATATAAGGCATTGGATTTGAGCATAGATACCATAAATCTAACCTTATCCTCTTCAGAACATCTACTAGTATTGAACACTGATTCAATTTCTTTTATCCAGCACATTGCTTTTACTGGATCTCTTTCTCCTAAAAAAGTTGGAGGTTTACACGTCAAAAACATTTTTATGTCTCCTCCCCAGTTATTACTGCCTGTTGAGGGAGCTGGGGGATTAATTACAACTCGCTCAGTTTCTACTATAGCTGGCAGTCCCATAATGGATATCAAAGTTTCCCTTAATTTTCCCATTTCTTCTGCCAAAACGTCTCTGGTTATATACTCAGGTTGTTGCCTCTGTTCTTGATGCGCATTTCCAGAAATAGATTCCCCTTGATCAGGGCGAATCTCAACCTAACTTCTTCCTCGACCTCTACCCCTACTCCTTCCCCGAACTCTACTTCCTGAAGCATAGGTTGGCGAATCAACAGGAGATTCTTCCCTTTCTTCAGATGCAGAGCGGGTAATTCTTTATGATCTTCGTGATCGACTAGACATTTGCAGATATTTTAGTATTAAATATCACGAATTCACATTCCCAAATATAATATGGTATCTGAGTATAGGTATGTACCTGTAAATTCATAATTACATTAGCCATTTATAATTCGAATACACCTTACATACTGCTCTCTTTAACCCATTATATTTCAATCCTAGTGATATTAATTATGTCTGGGACTCTTAACATGCAAATAACAGTTTAAGTCTAGGCATCATGCTTTGAATACCTAAATCTCTTAAACTAAGGCTCTGATACTACTTCTGTAATACCCCAAACACCACATTTGCATATAACACATATTTCATTACATGGAAATATAGTTTACATCACAAGGTCCCACTAGTACAAGGATTCTTATATGTACAAAATATACTTATGAAAAATTCCAAAACAAAATCCTGTACTATCACTTGTAATACAACATGTATCTTTAAAAATAAGCAATCTTAAGCAGATCTTCCAAAAGCAGATATCAGATTCCCTTATTATCCCTGGACCCCGCAGTTCTTGCACCGTATATTTTAAAGACAAAAATGAGGGTTAGACCAGAAGGGTCTAGTGAGTGAATCCCTTCTTTGCAAATGCAGGGTGATAAACACCAAAGTAAAATAAAATATCTTTGATCAGGAATATTTGCAATACAATCAAATAATGCAGTCCTCAATGACATATATAATAGGATAAATCGAAGAACCTCAGTTCTATTAATAAAATACATCTGCTTAAAGATCCAACGTTCTCAATATGAAACAAATATTGTAACCAAAGCTTCTTTGAATCATCAGACCATTCCTTTATAAATTTTAACGGAAAGATTTAAGGCAATACTTTCCCTTTATGACAAACCATTTTCCCCTTCTCAATAACATCTAAATTATTATTTCTAATATGAATAATATCTCTAATTCATCAGGTCACAAAGAAATGATGATTCAAAGTTATTAAATCCAATTCGTAACAATAATAAGAGTTATAATATTATCCACATATGACAATGTCTCCCTTATTCCAAGTACACCTCTCCTTGATATGCCACCCTTATTCCTCCATCAAAATAGGGTTACTTATCATAACAGACAAAAGTCACCACGTCTGAAAGTACCCATTCCCAATTCCAAGCCAGAACAAACAAAAGTCACCATGTCTGGGGGAACTACCTCTTTAAAACAAGTTTCATACCAAAACATACTTACGTCACCACACTTGGTAGAAACATTTCCCAAAAATCCCGTTCCAGACCATACTTACGTCACCATGCTTGGCTGGAACATATCTTTTTATTTAAAAAGATATAAAATACCCTTTTTATAGTTCCATAATTAAATCCAATAATAGACATTCTTAAATTATATAAATATCTAAAATATTCAACACTTTAAAATTATCAAATATAAGCCACCAGGACAAGTTATCCGGATATACAATCCGGAGAACACTTGTCCCTTTTGTCCGATATACTAATCCGGATAACACATGGTCGATTTAAGACTAAATCTCATGACCTGTAATCGATTTAAAACTAAACCGCATAACTTATGCCCGGTTTATGGCAATCCGGACAACACACTTGTCCGATTTATAACTAGACCGCATAACCCTTGAGCGATTTATGACTAAACCGAACAATGCTTGGTCGTACTCCTACTGCTCCATTCAAAATCTTTGTCCAGTTTACATAATTAGAATCTTACTAACTAATTAAATCGCACAACACTTGACCGGTGTATATATAATTCGGGCAACACACGTCCGGTTTAGAGATAATCCGAACAACAGTGTATCCGATTAAACTTAATCCGATCACGTCTTTTTCAATAACATAAGTTAACCCAATTCGCACAAAACCAATTTTTTAAGAATAATATACAGTTCTTTCTAAAATAATAACCAAAGCTTTTAAAAGAGTATTTTAGAAATCACTCACCTTATGAGAATTCACAGTTTTGAAGAAGATTGCAAAACTTCTTTGAATATCTGGACAACTCTTCTCAAATCACTCTCAAGATTTCAAAAATGGCAAGAGACTTGAGTAAAGGCTTTACTCTCATATTTATACCTTCCCTTTTTAGGGAAGTCGGCCAACAGGCCCTCACCCACATGCATGCATGCATATATATATATATATATATATATCATTTCATACATACATACACACAATACACCTCATGCACATAAAAGCATGCGCATATATATATAACACATATCTTGCATATAACTCATGCATGAAATGCACGTACTTACGCATTTTAACTCATGTAAGAATGTATTCTCATAAACAATTAATTCACATAATAAATACCTTGAGCAATAACCCAGACCCGGTTATCACAATATCCAAAAGGACCAAAACATATCAAGTAAACTTACATACTATCTACCATCCAAAAAACAACACAATCACTTGTTACTCGACATCCGCTTCACATTTGACTGCTTCATCAAATGCTTGAGACTCTCCATGTTTTTTATCTACAAAAAGTAAGACAAGTTAGAAAAAATATAATTACTTGTATGACTAAGAAGTTAAATATTTTTTTACCTTGAAGTTCTTTCCGCAACCAACTTTGAGTGCACATTAATGCTCTAACTGTTTGTGGGTGTAGTTGACTACGTTATTTTGTGATTTCGTTATTGCTCATGTTAAAAGCGGATTCAGAAGCTACCATAGAAATGGTATGGCTAAAACGTCTCTTGCAATCCTTTGGAGCATAGGAAACTTCGAGCCATTGCATTTCCACCACATTAAGATGTCAAAGCCTTCTTCATTAGGTGACAATTTTTCGGCCAAATAATCATCTGATTCACTGGTTTTCAAGACATCATCATCACACATCATAGACTCAAAATCCACCTCACATGTAGGTTTTCCGGAAGTGAAATCATCTACATCTAAGGAACTAGCGGTTGATTGTCCTTTTTGTGAAGGTTTGTCGACACACTTCTTTTTATACTCTTCAAACAACTAAACACATAGGTTACGTATCCTCATAACCTCACTTTTTGCATCACCACCATAGATTTTCAGAAAGAAATAATTTATTAACTTCAACTTATTTATATCTAGGATCTAACACAACACTCATAACCTCGTGCATGACACTCCAATATTTTTTGAATTTGTTCAACATTAATGATGTCATTCCCCTAATAACATCATGATCAGAATTTTTCCAACTCAACGACACTTTAATTTCACAAATCAATGGGAAAAAGATGTTTGACGTAGGATATAATGTTCTCGAAAACTTTTCAGTCACAAGATAAAATAAGTTTAACTTTTCACAAACAATTGACTCCATTGCCTATTCATCTTCACTAGGCAAGCAAACATAACTTCTCTCCTTGTTGCTCAAACAACTAAAGACATCCTTATACTTCAAAGCAATATTTAACATAAGATATACTGAATTCCACCTTGTCTTGTAATAAAAAACTAATTCCTTTTTCACAATTTACACTTAATTGTCGTGCACATAGTTTAAATTCTAGTACTCACTCAAGAGAGTTTGTTCAAAATGAAACATTATTCCTAACATTTTCAATAGCTCTCCCAACTATAGAAAATCCATCTTTGCACAATAAGGTTAATTATATGTGCACAACATTGCATATGAAATATCTTCCCTTTTAACATTAGCGATGAAAAAGAAAGAGTACCTAAAAGCTTGTCAATTATTGTGTCACTTGTAGAGCAATTGTTAAGAGTCAAAGTTGACAGCTTGTTGTCGACATTCCAATCGAGATGACACTCAATCGTAGCTTGTGACAATGTTTCGGCCGTGTGTGGTGATGGCATGTATATAAAGCTGTATTAAACATAATAAGATATTATTATCAATAAATTAATCCACAATATACACTAGAGATGCTACACCTGAGATTATGACCTAATGATTCAATTTTGTAAACTCCATTTTCCATCCATATAATGTGCCGTAATTGCCATGTAATTGGTTACTTTCAATCCACATATCTAATGTTAAGGCAATCCTACTCTCATTCTCATCCAAACATCGCAAAGTGTAACTTCTTTGTTTTTCATAAATCTTCATTATATCACTATTTATTGTTGCTCGAGATGGTACCCTAAATAAAGGTTGGAGACCTTCTGAATATTTTCAAAAACCATAGTGCTCGATAATAGAAAGCAGATAAGCATGTATAATAATCATTTTAGCTAAGTCTTCCCTAGAAAGTTCATCATTTTAGCTAAGTCTTCCTTGAACTAGGATGTGTTGTCTAATATCCTTTGTAACTCTCCTTGGGCAATTCTTAAAATGGTCCTTAAAATGTGTGGTTCCGTCGTTGGCTCTAGCCGTTAGTTGTTTATTGCAATAATTACACCTTGCAAATCATCTAACACCATCAACATACACTTGTTGAAAATGATTCCAAACAACAGACTTTAACCTTTTTTTGTGGTTGTTCATTGCTCGTGTTAGTGTTAGTCCCTATAGGCATGCTTACAGATTCGTAAGTATCATCACCAGTTGTTTCTTGTTCCTTGTTTCCTTCCATCTCGTCACCAAGTATGTTCTCATTTTCCGGAGGTTCCATATAAAATTAAAAAGATTGTATGTGATAATGTGAATGGAAAACCATTAATGAGAATATATAATAAACTTACAAACCAAAAAGCATCTAAAAATAATTCACAACGGCAAGCGGGAAATTCAACATGCTATACAATTACAAAATGCTACCCTGACGGTCCAAAGAGTAACAACCTGCTGCAGTGAACATAGTTTTTTAAATGAATAACCATGATAATTGGCACCTTTGATCAAGGTCTATGCATAGCAGCCCACACATAAACCAAGAAAACTTTAGACCTTCACCTGAAGTTGATAGCACATGTGGTTCCAAACTAAGACCTCTTAAACCAAGGTCCCAAGCCTTACCCTATACTAAGTTTACTCTTACGAGAAAATTCCAGTGAACCGCATAAATGAAATTTCTCTTTAAGCTCCATTATTGTGGTTTGGTCTGACCAACAGAGGCTAATAATTACCTACTATTGCTGCTAGCTCTTTAGTTTCTTTTAGTCATTTAACTGCTCATGTTACTCTATAAAGTTAAGGCAAAGATACATGAGAATCTCAATAATCTTCAACAACTTATTGTCAACTGTGTGTAATAGAGTAATAGTCCTAAACAATAAACATCTTTGATTAGTTTTCAAATATAAATCCAAATGAGGGATTCATGCCAAGTTAAGAAATCAATCTTCAATTTAAAACCAAATGATACAGCAATAAATGTTTTATTACTTGAATCCACAACCACTTCAAGAAATGATCGTATATGTTTCTACTTCTTTGCACACTAAAAGTATGATTTTGAAATTCGTGAGAGAGTAATGGGAGAGATTTCACTACTAAAACCTTGGATAAGGATTGATTTTAGGGATGTATAAGTTAGCCTATATGAATATAAACCAAGAAGACATACCTCTCAATTTTGGATTTCGAAGGCGAACTGTCGAGGTTTGGCGCCTTACAGAAGCTACAGACGACTAGACGAGTCGAGGCCAAAGGGACTGAAGGAGAGCCGGAGAGGGAGGCGATTAGGATAGGGATGCTGGAGGGACGAAGTCACAAAGAAGGGTAAACTGTAATGAGTGTAAATGTGTAATCTGTAAAGGGTAAAAGGTCAAAAGGGTGAAACAATTAATTTAACATTACATTGCATGTATATATAAAACGATACAAGGTGGGGCAGGGAGTGATATACCCGTCCCCGGCCCCATCCCCTGCATGAGCCAAGCGGGGATCCCCGTCCCTTAGACCGGGGCGAGTGGACTGGGTTACTCGACAGGTCGAGGTCCATTCCCATCTCTATTTTACTCAGGTCAATATGTGTTTAATGGCCAGAACAGAAGAGGGAGGCTCGTCATCAGACAATGAATTAGAGGTACATAATTATTCCAATTTTCAATTAATTAATGAAACTGAAGCTATGAATGCTGAATTTAACAGTTGGAGGAGACTCTTTATAAAAGGAATTAATCTGAGCAAACACTGAAGATTTTAAGAAACAAACCCAATGATCCAAGATTTTATAGTCCTCAAAGTGGTTTTCGGTTTTAATGAAAGTGAGATTTTAAAGAAGGCCCCAAAATCTTTATACGGTTTTAATGAAAGGGGGCCGCAAAATTTACAATTCCATTTGTTAGTGAAATATTTGTTAAGTCAGAATCAGAATCACCAAATCTACAAAAAGTGATAATGAAAAATCAGATGAAAAATCAAAATTTAAATCAGTAGGACTAAAATATGATAAATTAAATTCAAGCTATGAAACCAAATAATTTTTTTTCCACACACTGAGCTTGAATCATCGTATCCAACTGAATCTTTCAAAACTAAAACTTCACCTGTTTTTGAATCACAAAGTAAGAAATTTACAAAGTCTCAAAAACTTTCCGATTTTATTGATAAAATGTCTCTAGACATTTTTGAAAACTTAATGAATGATGCAGACTCAAAATATGAAACTGAGCTAATCTATGAATCTGATACAAACAAAGAAGTCACTGAACAGGATTGTACTATACATTCAAATCATGAATTTGATTCGAACACGAAAATACCTGTTTTGAAGAAACAAATCTCTGAACTTGAGGATGAACTCAAGTCTTAAAAAGAATTAAATATTTGTGCTCAAAATGAATTTCTGATTGAATCTAAGGAGCTTAATGAACAAATTTCAGAGTTGACCAAGCGTGTGGTTTGTAAGGACAAACTGCATGAGTCAAACTTACGAAAGATTTCAGAGCATAAAAAGAATTGAGTTTGTGTTTTGATGACTGAACCAAGCTGATGAGTAAAATCATTAAGCTTGAAGAAGAAATTAAAACATCATTAAGTTCAGTGGATAAAAATTCAGAGATTATTTAGATTGAATCCAAAAGTGAATCCACTGTTATTATTAAATCTTTCTAAAAGCGTTGAAACAGGAGAGTCTTGTGGAGTTAAGTATCAAAATGATTCTAAGACTACTCCTAAATCTGCCAAATCCATTCAAAATGTTAAAGTTGAATGTTCATCTATCAAATCTTCTACTAATTCAAAATCTTTTTCCGTGACAGATTTGAAAAGGTATGGCAATGTTTGCAAGAAGAATAATCCTTCACAAAAGAAATCTCAAAATGTTTCAAAATCTAATTCTTATATAAAGATTTCAAAAGTGAACTACAATAGTTGTAATTGTAATTATTTCAAGACAAAATGTAATCTGGGAGCTGATTTGAAGAATGTTAAAAAGTTTTTTCATTAAGATCCTTTGTCTATTGCTCCTAAACATGTACATTGCAACTATTGTGGTTCAAACTCTCTTGCCATAAATGCCAAATGTAAAAAAAAAATTATCATATCAAAGGACTCTAGATTTCAATCAGATATTTCACATAAGTCTAAAGCTGTAAATGGTTCATGGTTTAATAAGAATAGTGCTTTAAATAGAAATTTTTCAAAATCAAAATTTCCAAAAGAGGAACAATATTTTGTTGATGTAAAGTTTGTTTGGAAATGGGTTCCCAAGAAAAAGTATGAATGGCATAATAAAGCTATATCTACTAACACTCTTGATGCTAACCCAAAAGTTTCTAAGTGATTGGTTTGCAGATTTCTAGATAACTTAGTCTAGAACTCGGTTCTTAGTGTTGCAGACTTCTAGATAAATCAGTCTAGAACTCAGACTTCAGTGGTTTAGCTTCTAAACATTTCAGTTTAGAACATGTACTTTAGTGTTTATTATGACTTTTGAATAAGACAGTTCAGGACTCAAGCTACAATCGTTAGAAAAACAAGTTGTTCATGATGAGTATGATGATCAGAATAATCATATTGATGTTCATCCTCCACATTGTACACAAGAAAAAAAAATCCTCTAAACATGTCAAAGAGGAGTCTCTAATATATTCTAACTTGTTCGTGTATGAGCTTTGTTGAATGTTAGTATTGAACAAGACATAGCTAGCCCAGCTATGCAAATGCACACCCTTCCTATCCACTCAGTTGGTTCTCAACAACCAACTGTTTCAATTTCTCACGAGGATTTAGCACATACACTAACTACTTCTCACTTGGAGAATGTAGTTATTGAAACAAGTAGGCCGCTGCCCCAGCCTACAACTTCGATTCTGTGCACCTCGAATTTAGAGCCGATACACATAGGTACACAAGAGTCAGGAGCATCTGTTGCTCCAAGTACAGTTCTCTGTGAACTAGCCGGAACGACCGGAGTGATGTCTGTTGACATATCACAAAGAYAGGTCGRAAGTCCTACCAATGCTAACATTACGCCAACATTGAASGTAGGCACATCAGTTTATTCAACTGTTGTTTCAACTGGTAATCTAAGTGATCCAGGTGTGACTTTACCCGACTTTGTGTCAAGGGAATATTTGGACGGCGCCCTAAAGGCTGTTCAAGAAAATTTTGACGCACAAATTGCAAGTCTGAAGAGATTGCTTAAGGGGAAAGAGCAAGTAGTTGAACCACCACCTGCACCACAACCATTTGTACCAGAATTATCGGTGGATGAGCTGAAATCACTACTTTATGCTAAGTTGATGGCTGCTCAAAGTGAAGATACTGAAGATGCAGACTTGGTTGGCCTTCTTCGTCAACAAATTGATGTTAACCCCGTAATTAGAGCCTCAGAGTTTTTGAATTTTCAGGATGTGATGGGTGATAAACTTTCCAAAGTGAATCACTTAATTACGTCAAATACCCAAGATATTAAACGTTCAATAGATGTTCTTGCCGAAAGAGTGTCTATACTTGAAGAATCTTGCAAGTCTCAAGCCGAATCTCTTAAACGAAGGCATGACGATCAGGATGATCCTGATAGTCATGAGGGGGAGAAGAAAAGGCAGAGATTGGCTGAGACATCTCATCAAGGTG
>NW_020200573.1:187107-198888 GCF_001531365.2 Cynara cardunculus var. scolymus | reverse complement strand
AGAATCAATTCCTCAAGTTGAAAATGTTGAATGTTCTGTTCCGGAGACTGCAAGGGAAAGAACAAATGAGGCTATTGTGCTTATAGATGAAGAAGTGGTGACAAGTCCAATGATCGAGCCAATGGTTGAAAAGCCGGCGGACTCCACTGTAGAAACAAGGCTGCTTATGGACTTGTCAGCCAATGTAGACTTCAACAGTATATTTACATCTTCCTTGGGTGGAGAGCAGGATTTTGGTGAAGATGTGGAGAACGTTGATGAAACTACTGGACTATATTTTGATTTTGAAGATGATATAGAAGAAGAAGAGTCAGATTTTCCTATTCAAGACGTGCCACAGCCTACTCCAGAATTTCTAACTGCCGATCTACCTACTGAGCCAGAATCGAGTGCTCCAAAGCCAACTGTTGATCCTACAGAGATTTTTACAGAGAAGTACATTTCTTTCCACATCAGAACAAACTATTTCGGTTATGATCGTGATCAAATCCGAGAGCCGTATCTAGAAGATATCTATTTTGGTATTTTCATTCGCCACAGAAAGCTTATAAGTGGTGACAGAGTTTTGGGAATCCACAAAAAGCCGAAGGAATTAAGAATTGAGTATAGACATTTGCTCAAGTCTAAATGCCAGCTCATCAGTCAGGTTCATACCAAGCACAGAATCGTCTCTATCAAACAAATAGATGCTCAGAGACTCCGAAAGATTTGGTATCCTGTTTTTACTKTCACAAGACAGGATGGTCAAATTTGGAGGTTTAGTGAAGCTGATTTCTCTAATATATACTTAGATGATTTGGAGTATATGTATTTCGAACTCAAAAACATGCAGATCAGAAAAGAAGGAGAACTTGTAGCATTGGAGGCAATTAAAAGATTCATCAGAAGTCAAGTCAAGCTGTCTATGGTTATCGATGTTCAAATGGGTCTTGAGGATAGTCAGAAAGTTATTAATCTCAAAGGACCTAATCAAGAGCTTGAAGACATTGATGGCTACCCAGTATACATGGTTCTTGAAAATCCTGAGTTCGGAGTTACTTATTTTGCTCAACTCCAGAAGAATAAGTTTATGAGATTCAGTGAACTAAACAAATACTCTGATGGTACTATCAGGTTGGTGAAAAGGGCATTAAACTCAAAGTTGGTAAGTGATGAAAAGGCTGTGGAATCTGAGCGAATGAATGCCAAAGAAAGATATCTGTTCATTAATGCTATTAATCTGCTCGAAGAAAAAATTCAATACCGAAATGCTCTGAGAAGGTTTGAAAAGATTCTTGGACTGCATAAAACGAAATTTACAAGAGTCCAAACTTGAATCCAAAGGGGGAGAATGTTGGGTTCAAGATTAGTGCTTAAATGTTGTATTCAAGTTTCTCCATTTACTTAGTTTTATTGTAATTAGTTTAGCTTTATTTTCTTTAGTATAAATAGTCTTTTCATTGTAATTGTAATGACATTGATTACATCATTAATCGGAAAAAAGGTGATTTGACAGCAAAGTAATTCTCTCTCTCCAATCTATCTTGAATTCATATTTGTTCTTGAGATTTGATGAATATTTCTTCAAGATTCGTATGAAATCTGGACTTATCAGGCAAAGTCCAAGCCAACTCTTGTATAAAACCCCACCAACTTTTGTGTAGTCCACACTATTTATCTTATTGAGCTTATTTTGAAAGAAATAGTTGTTTTATCTTTTTACACTGCACAAATTTTATAGAATATTTGTTATTCTATCTTAACATTCATAGATATGCTTTTTCAAGCAATCAATAATTGAATGGAAGTCCTCGTGAGTTGAACGTTAAAAAGTGTCATATATAAAGTACATTCTTTGTATTGAATATATTTGTTATATTCACAGGTCAATCTTTTTATAAAATATTGAAAATGGATTCATAAGTAGAAACTGGAACTTTTCCAAAATTCTTGATCTGAAAAGATTAAATAAGGGAATTTAAAAATATTTGCTTAAAACTTTATGAATTCACAACATACTTTCCTGAATCATTCATTTCGTGGTATGATGTTTATGCTCCTCATTCACATCATAAGGGGGAGTAGTTATCAAATGAATGAGTCATTTCTGAAGATAGGGGGAGTAAATACAAAATGAATGAAAAATGTTAATCTAGGGGGAGTAAAGGAAAATCAGTGAAGGTAATTGTTGAAGATTCTTGTCAAGCTTTGATTAAAGGGGGATTACTATTGAAAGAGAGTAATTGTGAAGTTTATTTTTGATCTATTTCAAAAGGGGAGATTGAAGAAAACAGAAATTGATTACAAAGAAAGATTACATGTTTTCTACAATGTTCAAGGGGAGTTTGTTTGAAAGAAAGGGGGAGATTGTTTAAAAGCTGGAAAAAAGATTTTATCAAATTTAAGGGGAGCTTACTAAATTTTGTAAATGATTAATATTTGCAAGACCTTGTTCAGTTTTATTCTTTGAAGAAGATTTTCAAAGACTGGGAAGATTGTAAGAGTTCTCAAGTTTGAAGAAAGTTTTTGTAAAAGGAAGATTGTTCAAAAGCCTGAAAAAGACAAAATTTCAAGACATCAAATTTCTGAAAATTCTAAAGATCGTTACTGCTAAAGCTGAAGTTTTTAAAGATCTGAGGAATTTGATGTTTTTAGACTTGAATCAAAAGGGGGAGATTGTTAAGTCTAAAAAAGTTGTATTCAAGTCCTTGTGCTTAATGTGTTTTAATATGTTTTGTATTATAGGTTTACAATTTTTGTAGTTAGTTTGTTTCCTCCTAATTGCTTGGTATGAATAGGGTGGTTATCAGTTGTGGCAGCGATTAACACATTTGTATACGTGATACATTATGAGATCAGTGTGAGTGCTCAAGAACACCTTGTAAACATTTGAATATCAATACACTTGTCGACATATTTGAATCAATATGTGTTCTTGATCTTGTATTGCATTGTGATATAGACTTGAATCTGGGATCTACAAGATTTATCAATTCTTGTATAAAGAACGGGAAGAGATGCCCTACAAGAAGACTCCCCTTCATCGGATGATTCAATAAAACATCATACTAAGGTTTCTTAGACAATACACTTTGCCCTAGCACAAAGTTTTCTTCAACGATGGAATCAAGCAAGTGTTAGACGTCAAAAGGAGGACCTTTGATCACAATCAAATCATATTTCATGAGTACACAGTGGAAAGATCTCTAGGTCAGATAAGTGTGTTCACAGATTGTGACCTCATAAATGTTAACCATTGGGATCTTCTTACTCTCTATTTCCACGTGGACCAGAGGAGGGACAAAGGGATCAAATATGATGTGGATAACTTTGTGATTAGACAGAAGATGAGCGATCTACTAGAATACAGAAGTAAGGATGACTTTCAAATTACGCTCGAGATGGGTGTGGATCAGTTGTCTACAACTGCACCAAACGAACAACTTGAAGGCATTCAATACTTCCCAATAGGAACCATCTTGGTCGAGCTAGAGTTGGGCCTCATTTTCAAAAAGAGCACAAAGAAAAGGTCTTCTTTCGAGACAATAAGAAGTACAAGTACTCTGATACAACACTGCTCTAGGTAAGGGAGAAGGTGATACAGAAAGGAAATGAAGACCCCTCAAAAAGAGAAGGAGCCTCAGAGCTAATTCGAACAATAGATGGTTTGTTAGACTTCCATGACTTCCTTAAAAGGTTCATGAAGCTACAAAACATATAGAGCTCTTATCTCTTGTATTATGTTATCATGTAATTTTATTACTTTCAATCAATAAACAATATTTATAAAGGACCATGTTGGCCTCTAGCTTTTAAATTCAATGAAGTTATTTTTATTACACTTAGGGGGAGATTGTTGACATTTTTAAAGTGTAAGTAAAAATTCTCTTGCTCAAGTCAAGAGGACTTAAAGTCTAGAAGCAGCCTGGAACCAGAGCTTGGATACAGAGCTCGAATATAGAGCTCGAATACAGAGGATGTCAAGATCGACGTCGTGCACAAACGATGCCAAATACTCGGGATGCAGAGCCCAAGTCTTGGACACAGAGCCTCTGCAAAGTACATGCAGAGCCTCTGGGTCTCAAACTTCGCCCGTCTACATAAAGGTTCCTCGGCTTGTCTCTATATCACAAGTGGCCCAGTCTCCTTGCAACACTTGTGCAGAAACGGTTACTACACTCAAGACACATGGAGATAGCAGATTGGTGGACACGTTGACTTTCCAAAGATGCCTTTTCTGGAAACGCCTATGAAAAGGTAATTCTTCTAACGGTATCATAACGAATTTGAAGACGTGCTCCTAGCTAAAATTGAGAGAGAAATTATAGTACTTATAAAAAATAGCTTCTGAAAGACTTTCAGATCACATATTAGTGTGTGTTCTTGGAGTAATTGATATTTCTCAATGGCATTGAAACATAACTGACTTGACAACTTCCCCAAAGAATAAATTTTCTTCATTACTATGTTTTTTCATTTCCTATTAACCAAACTAGTATTTTTGTTGTTTGCTTCCGCTTACTTGTTGACTTAAGCATTAATCACTAGAGCATTTGGGATCTGGGTTTCAATAACAATAGTTGCAGTATAAATGGTTAGAAGCAAAAGACAAAACATCTTAATGTGAAAAAAAAATTAGATTTTTTCAAATCTCTTTTCATATTACATTTCGTCTTTGCAAGAGTACATTCATAACTATTACAGTTCACATTTAAGCTCTTTATAGAAGAATTAACTTTTGAAATATTTGAAGATTTCTTCTGTAATAGATCGTTCTTCCTCCATACCTTGTCAGGCTTTTTCATATCTGCCACAGAAAAAGATATTGAATTAGGAGAAGGCTCAACAGATAAACATTCAGACTTAGCAATTTCAACTAAGTTGACAATTTTACGAAGAGTCTTAGAATTAGTTTGAGTTTTAACTCCAGAAGACTCTTATCAATAAAAGTGGATTCAATTTTAGAATCAATCTGAGTAATCATTAAATTTTCAAGCTTCATGATTTTACTCATCAGCTTGGTTCACTTATCAAAACATGAACTCAAATCCTTTTCAAGATCAAAAATCATTTGCAAATTTGACTCATGCAGTTTGTCCTTACAAACCATGTGCATGGTCAATTTAGAAATTTGTACATTACGCTCATTTGATTTGATCAAAAATTCATTTTGAGCACATTCATTTAATTTTTTTTCTTCAGATTTGGGCTCAACTTCAAGTTTAGATATTTGTTTCTTTAAAATAGATATTTTTGCATTAGAATCAAATTCAGGATTTGAATTTACAACCAATCCTGTTTTTCAATGACTTCTTCATTATCATCAGAATCATATGTCACCTATGTTTCAGATTCAGAGTCTGACTAATTCATTAACTTTTCAAAAACGTTCAGAGACATTTTATCAATGAATGCAGAGAGTTCGTCAAACTTTGTAGTTTCCCCTTTTTTGTGATTCAAAAATAGATGAAGTTTCAGTTTTGAAAAGTTTAGTGGGATAAATTGATTCAAGTTCATTTTGTGCAAATTCAACTTCTCTTGTTTCATAGCTTGAGTTTAATTCATCATATTTTAATTCCACCTTTTTGAAATTTGATTTTTCAGAATTTTTCTTCATTCGATTTATCATTATCCCATTTTGAAAAGTTAGGTGATTTTGTTTCCAGTTTAACGAAAAATTCACGAACATATAGAATTGAGAATTTTGCAGACACCCATTCATTGAAATCATATAAGGATTTTGGGGGCTTTTTCAAAACTTCAGATGCTTTAAAACCTAAACCCATTTGAGGATTGTAAAATCTTGAGTCGTTGGTTTTATTTTGTTAAAATTTTCAATGTCTGCTCACATTGTCCTCTTTTAGAATAATTTTTTCCAACTATTTGACTTTATCATACAATTTACGTTTATCTTCAAAAATCATGTCAAATTTTAATTAAATGTTATCCCTTTCACAATCTACATCACTCAATTTCTTTTTAAATGAAAGAAAATCATTTTCATCTTCAACTTTCTCAGATCTAAGGACTTCTTTTTCTTCTCTCAGGCCTTCACATAAACCTTTATATCCACAACTTTCTTCTCAAAATTTTAACATTAAATATCTTTCACCTTTTAATCTTTCTTTCAAAGTTTTAAGTTCAATGTTCATGCACTCAATCTCTTTAATTAATTCCGCATTAAAAGAGTTATATACCTTGGATTCATTATCAGATGATGAGCCTCCTTCTATGGTTGTGGCCATTAAGCACATGCTTACCTGAGTGAAATGTGCAGCTTCATTATCTAATGTATCAATCAGCCAGCTTTCTTCATCAGCAACTAAGGCTTTGTTGTCCTCAGGAGTGGCCAGATGAGATTTCTTGAGATAATAGTTCGAGTCTTTAAATTTCTTGAACCGGAAAGCCTCGACGAAGTTTCCTACTTTGTCACAGTTGAAGAACTGATTGTATTCAAATTTGTTCTCTTTTAGATCTCTAGCTTTGACGAACTTTTCTTGCCTGACATTGTTGCCCTTACTCTTTTCATATATGTTAAACTTTTTCTTCCCGAACTTATTTTGAAACTTCTTGGTCAGCAGAGCCAACTTTTTAGAACACTCTCAAATGCTATCATCAGAACTAACAAATGAATCCTCAGTAGATTCACTTTCAGACTGTTCTGATATTTCAGACTTCAAGGAATTGGAGTTTTTAGATTTAGATTTTCCCTTTCCCTACTTTCCAGAAAGAAGAGCCAATGAGTCAACTATCTTTTTCTTCTCATTCAACAACTCTTTAACAGTCTCTTCTTGCTCATAGAGTATACAATTCAAATCATGAATGTCTTCCTCTAACATATTCTTGTTCATCTGCAAGTTGACTGCAAGAGTGTTTCATTCCGGATTCAGATTCTTCATAAACTTGTAATTAATCTCAGACACAGAATTTTGCAGACCGTTCCTTCTCAAATCATTTAGAATGATGTTGAACCGGTTGTAGGATTCAATAATGGATTCATTCTCTTTAGCCCTGAATCCCTCATAAGCACTGATGTACTGGTTCAGTCTAGTCTACACGGATTTCTTACTTCCCAACATCTGTTTCTCAAGTTCATCCCACAGTTCCTTGGCCGACCCACAATTATCAATTATGTTAAGTAAATCATTTGCAATAGCCATAAGCATGTCCGTTAATGGCTTTTTGTCTATTAGAACTTTTTGCTTTTCTATATCAGTGTAATATTGAGGATTTTTCTTCTTTCTTGAAGCAGGAACAACAATACCCTCTGCTGTAGTGTGAGCAAAAAGATCCATATAACTTACATATCGTCCATTTCTAATAGATTGCATCAACTTCTCATCTTTATTATCCAGAAAATAAATCATTCTTATCCTCCGTTGTGGGTACTCACCAATAGCAAGAATTGGTGGCTTGGAATCTGACCCATTACTCAACATATTTTTAGATATCTTTCAAAATATGACTTGAATTGATCATTCAGAAAATGACCTTGAACTGGTTTGAAAAACACTAATAAAACTCTTAAAACTTGAACAAATTCTTCAAACTTTTATATATCTCCCACCACTATATCGCACACCAAAGATATCGCTCAACAAAGGCTTAGAAGTAAACTGCTTATAGATTATATCGCTCAATCAAGTAATCCGCTCACCAAGGTTATCACACACACTTTGGGCGATGAACGAGTTTATCGGGCAACAAGTGGGCGATGAACTCCAAGAATCATAAACCGCTCAAGTGTTGGGTGGATTACTAAGATATCAGGCAAAACTTGTCCGATATAATCACTTTATTGCCTAGGCTTTGGGCGATAAACTCCAAAACCCAAGATATTGCTCAACACTTTCTTTTGACATCAATGATCAAATGGATATTTCTTAATTCATGAACGATAAAATTCCAACACTTTGACAAATTTTCTTCAAAAATTTGAGCGAAGAAACCAAATATCATCCAACAACCAACTGTATTAACTAACAATTTCTTGAGCGATGAATAATGATCAAGCTGCTTTGAGTGATGATTGTCTAATCTGTGCAAGCTTTGGGCGATTTAACAAGGATATCTTGCAACACTTGGATGGATTCTAAGTTTAATCTTTCAACTCTTTGTGCGATGAGGATCCAATGCAGATTCAATGAGCGATGAGGAGTATGAATATCGCTTGTTGAATAGTCAATGGGCGATGAAGATGTGTTCAAATAGATTCTTCAAGAAAATCACCAAAAATGGTCAAAAATCCAAAATTGAATACTCTAAGAGAGACAACAGTGTTTTCCGAAATTTCATTTACTTGTGGATTTCTATTGAACCTCACATACACACACATACACAAACATGCACACACAGACACAAACATACTCTCTCCCTATATATATAGTTGTGTTCAATGAGAACTTCTTTTGTGAGAACATCTTCACATTTGTCGATCTCTTTTGACCCGACAAAGCTAATAACATGTGTTTTTGTAAATAAGTGGCACTTATGTTTTTAGTTTTCCAACTAGGCATTATATGAGCAATTTTTATGAAGGTATGTGATGCTTAGTGAAGGTACGTGAAGTTTATTGAAGGTATATGAAGGTTGAAGGTGCAGTAGTAAGATATGTGAAATTTTGTGAACATATGTGCAGATATGTACATGTAGTGTTCTTCCAAGAAATTCCAAGAAAATTCTACTTTATCCATAAAAATGTCATCACAGCCATGAAAATATCTACTTTATACCTCGGAATGTGTTTTGAATTCAATAGTTTTCACATGATCCCAACTCTCTCTCTCTCTATATATATATATATACACACACACACAAATGCGTGGGATCGTGTGAGAATAACAATTAGTGAGAATGATGAGAATACTTTCGAGTTGGATGATTTTATTTTTTTTATCTAAATTCAATCACCTTTAACTACCTTCAATTATGTTTGGAGTCTTTGTGTCTCATGAAAATACACATACATCACTGAGTGGAGCGGACTGGAGTGTATGTGGTTAAAAGCAGACCATGATGGCCATCTTATATTATTTTAAACTGTAAGAACAAAAAGTGTTATAACCAACAAACAAAAAGAATCAAATTTATAGTTTATTATTTATATTATTTTCGACAAATATTAATGAAAAAATAAAGCAGAAACCCTTTACACGTCTTGGTTAAAAAGATGTTCTCTTATAGCTTTTTTAATATTGTTTTTATCGTTTACTTGAAAAAATATTGATTTCATGACCAATTTATTTTGAAAAGTGGTAAATATTTGAGAAGTAAAAAAGTATTCATAGCCCTTCATACGATCAAGATCGGATTTGATTGGTCAAGAATTGTGGCTTTGGCTGGTCAAAATTTGCGGCTATGCAAAAAATAGAGAATGTAGTTTTGTAATTTTCACAAATAGGTGGCAAACGGATTCATAGGTGAACCTGTGTGATTCACATATGAGTTATATGCTCATATGTGAACCCGTGTAATTCATACATGAACTACTTTATCTAATTCACATATGAACTATTAACGGATTCACATATGAACCCTTGTGATTTACATATGAACTAATTGACCGATTCACATACGAACTCGTGTAATTCATATATGAACTAATTAATTGATTCACATATGAATATATAGTTCAAATGTGAATGCCTCTTTTTTATAAAAGTTATGAAACTACCCCTCTATCTTCTGCATACCCATACGAGTAATTATCTGGTGCCACAAATATCGACCAGATGAAGAGGTAGGATCACTTTTTTACTTTTCAAATAATTACCACTTCTCAAATAACGTTTCCATATATATATATATGTGTGTGTGTGTGTGTGTGTGTGTGTGTGTGTGTGTGTGTGTGTATACATAACCAAAAGTTATTTTGAGAAGTAGTAAATATTTGAGGAGTAAAGAAGTGATCCTAGCCTTTCATATGGTTAATATCAGACTTGACTGGTCAATAATTGCAGCTTTGACTGGTCAAAAATTGCGCCTAAGCAAAAAAATAGAGAGAGGAGTTTTGTAACTTTTACAAATAAGTGGTAAACGAGTTCATATGTGAAGCTATGTGATTCACATATGAACTATATGTGCATATGTGAACCTATGTGATTCACATATGAACTATTTTAACTCATTCACATACGAACCCGTGTGATTCACATATAAACTAATTAACTGATTCACATATGAACCCTTCTAATTCACATATGAACTAGTATGATTCACATATGAACTAATTAATTGATTTACATATGAACTAATTAATTGATTTACATATGAACATATAGTTTATATATAAATCACATGTGTTCACGTATGAATCCATTTGTCGTCTATTTGTAAAAGTTACAAAGCTACCCCTTCATGTTCCGCATACGCATACGAGGAATTATTCGGTGCTTCACGGTCAAAGTCGCAAATATGGACCGGATGAAGGGATAGGAATCACTTCTTTACTTCTCAAATAGTTACCATTTCTCAAATGAACCTAACTTTTCAGGTTTATTTGAGAAGTGGTATGTATTTAAGCAGTTATGAAGTGATCTTAGCTCTTCATCTAGTCAAGATTTGCAGCTTTGACTGTGAAGAATCGTATACTTCCTCGCATGGTATGCAAAAGATAGAGGGGTAGTTCCATAACTTTTATAAATAGATGGCAAAACAAGTGCATATGTGAACCTGTGTGATTCTCATAAGAACTATATGTTCATATGTGAATCCGTGTAATTCACATATGAACTAATTAATTGGTTCACATATGAACCAATTAACTGGTTCACATATGAACTAATTAACTTATTCCCATATGAACCCATATGATATACATATGAACTAATTAACTGTTTCACATATGAATTATGGGTTTACATATGCACTTGTTTGCTGCCTATTTGTAAAAGTTACAAAATTACCCCTCTATTTTTCGCTTGACCAATCAAAGCTGCAATCTTTGACCATTCAAAGCCGCAATTCTTGACCAATCTTGATCATTTTTTTGGTGTTATTTATTTCACCCAAATTTTGTTTATTTTTCGCATGTTTTCAAAAAAAAAAAAAAAATAGGGGGGTTAGCCTTTTTAATTGAAAATATTGTTGTAACCGACCGTTTACATCAAATCCGTCAGATCATCTAATCTAATGATTAGATGCTTTTTAGCTTTTCATTATTTATAAGTTTTTTTTAATCTCCCTTGTATATTACAGACCATTATTCTTTTCTATTTGTTATTTTTTTTATTACTATCACCAAATCAAATGACTAAAAAATCTGATTCTTTTTTATTTTATCGTTTCAGATATTTCTTAAGAATAAGAGGGTTCTACCATCTTATCGTAGATTGATGAATTGTTAGGCCAATCATAGATTTCAATTAGTATTTATTTAGAACTAAATATAAATTAAAATAGTGAGATGTTGCTCTTTCAACCTTATTTGTGTGAATTGATAGTAATGGAATTGCAAGAACAATTAGTTTGATGTTTGATGTATAAAGGAAAATTTAATAGGAAAAGATTCAAATAAGAAGTAGAGATAGTCATATAATATATATTAATATATATATATATATATATATATATATATATATATATATATACTAGAAGGGTATTCGTGTATTGCAGCGAGATACATCTCGATTTTAATGTTTTATTTTGTTTTTTTGTCTTTATCGATGTTATAATACGATTTTATGTGTTTTTAAGAAAACGATAATTATTTTATTTTTGAATAAAACATAAATTTGAAAATATAATAAAATTTTGAAAAACAATATATCAATATTAGTATCAAATTAAATTTTTAATAGTTCT
>NW_020200573.1:184678-186676 GCF_001531365.2 Cynara cardunculus var. scolymus | reverse complement strand
GTTTTTGTCAAATGCTTTATAATATAGTATATATATATATATATATATATATATATATATATATACTACATATATAAGCATTTAGACCAATGTCTTAGTTACAAGACTTTAAGCACAAGTTACAACCATTTTATGCAAGAATTTCAAAAATCTATTAATTACAACTTATAAAGCATGATGTACAAGTTTTGGATGCATTGACTTTAAATGCAATGGTCAGACCTTACTTTCTTCCCTGCTCTTCAATTTCCAGAAATCCCTTCCTCGCCAAACCAGTTTGGGGTAAGGTCAAAATGGCTTTCTTCCTTTTTCGAGCTTCCTCCTCTATGCCTTCTTCCTTTTTCATGATTCCTCCTCTGCGCCTTATTCCAAATTAGTAAGRTCAGGCATTTGCTTTCTTCGATTGCTGCAACCTTTGCACAAATGGGCGGCTTCAAGRCAACCTCATCTAACCAGAAGTTTGAGGTTTTCATTTCTTCATATCTTCTTCAAAACCCTAGCAATTTCTATGAGGTATTGACTTGGTTTACATGTTCTTCAAAACTCAGATTCTTCATTTCCTTTTCGGATTTCATTTTTTGGTCTGTATCCATTTTATCTTATTTGCAACTGAGTTTTCAATATCGGATGATTTCATTTCTGTTTCCATTTCATCTTATATACACACACATACCTGGCCACAAACGTCGTCCCAATAGTCATCCTTCTTTTTGGAAGATGAATAACCATCAGGCATATCGATGGCTCAAATCAAACAGAAAAAGTAAGATTAGAACTGGTTATTTGAGCCCTCCACAATCTTGAGGGCTAATTCTTCTTCTCTGTTGTTGCGATAATCAGCAGAAAACCCTGATCAAATGCCTGGGTTCGGGGGCACGTAAACGAAATTTGAATTCAGAAACAGGGAGTTTTTCATTTCGCCTAATATTGATTCCTTTTTTTAAAATCTTTCCTAATACTGGAAAAGCTATATGAGTTTGTTTAGATTCTCGAGTGATTCTATAATTTCTCTTGTCATTTGATCATTGGCTTCAGTTGGTGAATTATTTGCTCAAGTGTGAAAGAAGCAGGCTTGGGCCGATCTAAAGATAGTCAAGGTAAATGACTTATATTTCTTTTATTTATCAAGTTATACAGTAAGTTAACATTATTCTTTATTTGATAACATAAATACCATCTTTCTAATCAATTTTTGCTTGCTCASATCTTTTATTTGATAACAGTTATGTGATGCTTGCTTTCAATTGATTTAAGGTATTTTAATAATATGTTTGATGTTTAATAGTTATAGGAAATATATTTTGATTTTTTTATCACAGTTTCACCACAAATGTTGGGATGTGAAGCTGTATGTCCCAAAATAGTTTGCAGAATTACCAAAATAATGAAGTTGTACTTATATTTCTTCTTTCTTTATGCCYTGTTGTTTTTTGGAGCAGCCTCTGTAACACAAAAATAATGAAGTTATGTTTTCTTCATTTCTCTTTCACTTTCCAGGTAATATCGATTCATATCTTCTTTTTTGATTCGATCGTCTTAAGATCTTTTCTTTTTCATCATTTTGTTTTGTTTCCTATAGCAAACAAATAGAGTTAGTTTTCTCTTTAGTTTGTAGATCGACAAATATCATTTTTAGGCCAGATGGTTTTCTGGCTGCTAGAACAATCTATTTGCAAACTGCAAATGCTAAGAACGTTTTAATGTTAATTGGGTTTCAATTTTTACCAACTGTCCTCTTTAATTRCCTTCTATCAACAAATGTTTAGACCTTGCCTTATGGTATGCTAGACTCTGGACCATTTTGATCTTATTCTTTGATTTTTATGCTTTGGATGGTAAACACCCAACTGCCATACCTGTTATGTTACATAGGACAATGGGGCAGACACCCTCTGTTATCCAGGACCTTTTTAATGATAAGGTGGAATTTGATTATAACTGAACTTATGAATTGCTTATTCGTATCACATCATCATGCTATGTTGGTTGTCTTCAAGT